>NC_056732.1:1785178473-1785423473 GCF_019279795.1 Protopterus annectens
CTAAACCCAAACATAAAACTACTGTTCAGTCTCAGCTTTACTACAGGATATGTACCCAAAGAATGGCATACAGCAACAGTGGTCCCACTCCACAAAGGAGGCACCTCTATGGACCCTGGAAACTACCACCCCATAAGCCCGACTAGCCTGGTCTGCAAAGCTATGGAGAGGATCACTATGGAGCTCATAAACAAAGACATTGGGGACCTACAGACACTGGATCCTACCCAATTCGACTTTGTCAAGGGAAGATCCTGCCTCCTGAACCTGGTAGATTTCTTTGAAACAGTCACCAAGGCCATTGATGAGGGTAAGGTGGTCCACACAGCATACCTGGACCTCGCAAAAGCCTTTGACACAATACCCCATTCGAGCATCGTAGACAAACTCTCCAGCCTACATATAAACCCCTATGTCATAAGATGGGTTGCAAACTGGCTCAAGGATAGAACCCACATGGTCAGAATTGCTGGAGCCATGTCAGACTCTAAACCATTTACAAGTGGCATCCCACAGGGCTCAGTCCTGGGACCTCTCTTATTCGGAGTATATTTTTCTGAGGTACAGGCTAGCACAAGAGGACTGTGGCTGACCAAGTTCGCAGATGACTGCAAACTGGGCAGCATAATTGACTCTCCAGCTGACACAAGCATCCTCCAAAAGGGTCTCATAGAGACGGAAAACTGGTGCCATAGCCATGGCCTTAAACTAAATGCCAAAAAGTGTATAGTTATACCCTTTGGCAAAAACAAAGTGCCCACAAATGACCACATAGGAGGTAATCCATTAAGTACAGAAGAAGTAACTAGGGACCTGGGGACCCAAGTTGATAGTAACCTCTCCTTTGACAACCACATCGCTAAAGTGGTCAGAAAGACCTTCCATATAGCCCACCTTATCATGAAAGGATTCACATCTAGATCAAGGGAGGTCATTGTGCCCCTTTACTCATCCCTCATCAAGCCCATAATTGAGTACAATGCCCCATTTGTGATGTACCTTACCTGACACCTGCAGCAACTGGAAAGACCCCAAAAATACCTCACTAAGAGGATCAAGGGACTCAAACAGATGCCATATGCTGCTCGGCTAAAGAAACTCCAGCTCTATTCAGTTGCATACCGCCTACTCAGAGGCGATCTATGCCTGACATACAAAGCCATGTCCACCCTGGAATTAATGGACATGCTCCACCTCAGAAAATCCAAATCCCTTAGAGCTACGCGATCGAGTGACTTGAACCTCAGCACAGAAATAAATAGGACATGCTGGAGGGACAGATTCATAACCCAGAGGCTCCCTTCACTCTGGAATAAAATCCCAGTCCATGTTAGGCAGAGCCCCTTACTGACCCTCTTCAAGAAAAATCTTGATGAGTGGATGGGAGATCATAGGTTTACCCCAAGGTTCACTTCTGTGTCACTACTAGACAGAGGCACAGTAAACACAACCTTAAAAAGGGCACAGTAAACTCATTCCAAGGGGTGGCGAAAGCCAAACACACTCTGGCTAGGCTTGTAAATGCCCCAGGGCAGATAGCCTAGTATGAACCTATGAACCTATTATATTTCCTTCACTTCTTCTAGACTTGCTATTCCCACTATTTACATCCTCCTGTCTTTCTTTAGTGGAAGTGCATGGCTTCAAGGAAGTCACTCTTGGCCTGCCCCTTCCTTTCTTATTTCTCCTTGCCTGAGGCAGTTATTAAACCACTTTTAGCTTTGATCTAGTATTTGTGCACAGCCAACATTGACTCAGTGCACACAACTGTCTCTGTAGTGTGTTTTTATTTTTCTATAGAGACATCCCTGCAAGCAAATAGCTATGTATGTAACATTGAAGTCTGCTGTTTGAACACCAGTCTGTGGGTTACATTTTTATGTAAATTATAAATATTACAGCAGTTGTTTTAACAGTCCACGGTCTCCCTTCCTTGAGTTTATTTCTCTTCTTGTGTAACCACTTTCAGCTCTGAGCAAGGATGTTTCCAGAGCAGCACTCCTGCATTTTGGCTTACTTTTTCCTCATTGTTTTGCTGATCAGTGAGGGTGGGGTAGCTTTTGAACTTTGCATTTCAAAGTCCATAGAAATCTCCTTACATTACACAGCTGTTGAAACAGTCAAGTGCAGTTTTTTACTGCTCCCACAATTAGTCAAGTTGAGGTGATATTGGGCTGATTCTCCTACTAAATCTGTATCTTAGAGCAGCACAATCAAGACTTTTATCTACTAGCACAGAGGTCTTTTAAGCTGCATTGTTCCTTTTACTTATCTGTCTCAGCAGACTTGTGGCTGTTTAAGTTAAGTCATAGGATCATAGGGGGCTACAAGGCTATTGGCTCTGAGGCCCTTATTAGTCTAGCCAAGAGTTTAGCCCATGTTTAGACAAATTAGCACCTGATGCCTCTGTCCATCAGAGACATGGGTGGAACCCCAGGGATATATTTTCTGTTTACCGTCCAGTTATCCAGGTTGTGCTTAAAAAGGGGTAAAGAGGTGCTCTGCTTGATGTGGAGAGGGAGTCTATTCCATCGATTGGGGAGTCTCTGGGACATAAATCTGTCCCCCCAACAAGTCTTGTTGATGTCACAGACCAGGTTGAGGCCGGGAGTGTGGGTTACTCGAGTGGAATTTAACTTGTGGATATGCAGTAGTCCCATCAAGGTGGGGTCCTTGAACCCCTTGTATGCCTGGTCACCTCTGAGGAGTCTGTATGAAACTGAGTAGAGAGATAGGGCTTATAGCCTATCTGTGTATGGTAGATGTTTGAGACCCTGGATTCTCTTGGTGAGGAACCTCTGTGGTCTCTCCAGCTGCTGCATGTGCTTTGTGAGGTACATGCCGAAAGGGGCATTGTACTCAATAATGGGCCTTATAAGGTAAGGATACAGGGAAGTTATGACTCCCTCGTCCCCTGGATGAGATGCCCTTATTTATGAGGTGGGCCATGTAGAAGGCTTTCCATACAACAGAAGCAATATGGTGGTGAAAAGTCAGGTTGCTATAAACCTGGGTGCCCAAATCCCCCATGACTGATTGCGTGCTTAGGATGTTGTTAAGGTGATAAGTTGTGGGAACGTCACTCTCCCCAAAGGGGATGATGATGCATTTTTGGTATTCGGCTTGAGGCCATGTTTCTTGGCACCAGCCATTTGTCTGAGTGAGATGCTCTATGAGTATGTCCACATCACTAGGGGAATTGATGACAGCACCCAGCTTGCAGTCATCTGCAAACTTGGTCAGCTATACCCCACTGGTTTTGGCCTGCACCTCAGAAAAGTGTATTCCAAATAAGAGAGGCCCCAAGACCAAACCCTGGGGCACACTGCTTGTTACAGATCTGCTGCTTGAGGTGGCGTCCACTATTTTGACTACATGGGTTCTATCAATGAGCCAGTTTGCTTCCCATCTGGTAACATATGGACTGATGCCTAGTTGAGAGAGTTTATCTATTATGCCCCAGTGGGGAATAGTGTCAAAGACTTTGGCCAGGTCAAGGTAGGCAGTGTGCACCATCTTCCCCCTCATTCATGGCTTTGGTGACTTTCTCAAAGAAGTCGACCAAATTTAGCACACGTGACCTCCCCTTGATGAAGCCAAACTGTGAGGGATCAACTGTTTGGAGGTTGCCAATGTCCTTGTTGATGAGGTCTATGATGGCCTTGCAGATCAGACTAGTTTGGCTGATGGGCCTATAATTTTCCAGATCAGTGGACCCTCCACCTTCGTGTAAAGGGATGACAGTGGCTGTCCTGCACTCAGCTGGGATGAACTCAGTACTCAGGCTTTGGTTGAATGGGGTGCCTTGTGGTGCTGCAAGTTCCTGCCTGAGTTCACATAGGATGTAGCCTGGGATGGTATCGGGTCCCATGGAGGCTGTATTTTTTTGCCTTCAAGAAAGCAGTGATGAACTGTTCTGTAGATATAAGGGGAAGAGGGCAGGTACTGGGGATGTCCTGATTTACTGATGGGGGGACAGAGGAGAAAGGTTTTCACTGAATCTGTCAGCCAGCAAGTTTGCTATATCTATGGCATTTGTATATGTGATGTCCTTGCCCACCAGTTCTGAACAGATCTGAGTGCTTTCTTTGAGGTTGCGTACATATGTGAAGAAGGCCTTATGATTGTCTCTAGTAGATGTGTCCAAGTTGGACTCAAAGTCACTGATTGTTTTTTTCTCTGTCTCTTTTCCACATTTGCAACCTGCTTTTTTTGCCCCCACTAATGCTAGGGCTCACTCCGCTCCCTTACCCTATCCCAATTCCCACCATTCCTCTTTTATTCTACAATTATGCTTCCATAGCACCACCCATACATTCCTCAAACCAATACCATAAGTTCCCTCAAGAAGAAAAACAATCAATAGAATTACTCCCAATAGTAACACCCACTCCAGTTTACCACCCAAGACTCTTTCAAACTCACTTATTCTATGGCTGTATAAATATCAAATTACATGTCTACAACCAATCCAGTACCCTCCTAACATTTTCTAATCCTAATTTACAGCAAAGATAAAACCCAAGTTAAATAAGGTGTCCCTAGCTCAGATTATTTTACTATTCCTCTATACTCTACTAGCCTTCATTACCAATTATCAAATCTACCTCCTTCAAATACTTAAGACTTCAACTAGTTCTCACAAAGCATAACATCTACCCAGCCTGTCTTTCTTCATAACATCCTATCTCTACAAACAAACACTGATTTATTTAGCTATAAATATCTCAAAACTAAGTATCCAAATTTACAATTAAATACCAAACCAAGACCAAAATATAACTGGCCACACTCTTCCCTCTGTAAAATATCAATTAGTGGAGATATTTACCCCAACCCAGGTTCCACTGCTCATAAAACCATCACTTCCAACCCTAAAATAAACCAATCACCTAATACAGCTCAGCAAAAAACAGAATCCAAACTCACCTTAGTAAGTATGAACCTAAGACGTATGTGCAATAAAATCCATGACATACATGCCTACCTTGGCACATGCACTCCTGATGTAGTCAGAGCTACTGAATCTGGTTAAAAAAGAAATGAAGGATAATGAGAGCCCCCCCAGGATACAATATACTCAGGTATGACAGACAAAGCAAGCATGCGGGTGGTGTAGCATTCATCTATAAAATTCCCTAACAGGAAATACCCAAATTTAACAATGCTGAACTTCTAATAGCTCTCCTAAAAATCAGCAATACAATAACTATATGTTTAATAGCAATGTGTGTACCACTAATGTATAACACTGATACTGCTGAAAGCATCCTACATTGGATATCCCAACAAATTAACTATGAAACTGTAATACTTGGAGGCTTAAATTCCACCATCCCCACTTACTCCATAAACTTGTACAACTTCAGACAAACCATACTTACTAGAATAAATAAAACTTCAGGGAGAAACTAAACATTATACTGGATTCTTACAAATAAACCAGACAAACTGAAAAAAACTAGGCTGCCTCTCAGATAGCATAAGGGACCACATAGCAAATTATGCCATTAGAACTCACCATAACCTAGATAAATATATTATCTATAATCAAATAGAAAATACAACCAATTTCAGCAATGATATATTCATTGAAACACTAAAACAATATAACTGGAAGGTACTTAGAACAATGTTAGTAGATACTGCTGTAAAACACTTTAAAACATGTTCTTACAGACCTTAAATAATCTAGCACCAATATGTAATAAACAAGTAAAATCCAATGCTGTGCCATATGGCTGACAAAAGAAACAAAAAAATTCATGATAAAAAGGGATAAAGCCTGGAAAAATTGGTACAAAAACAGAACTAAAATGTCATTCAGCAATGGAGACATCTTAGAAAACTTGCAAAACTCCATGTCAAACAGGATAAGCAAAGATTTTATACCAACCTACAAGACAAACATAAAAAAAAAAAAAAACTTTTTAGTCATCACTACATAAACTACTCCACCCTGGCAGGACCAATGCTCCCTCTCCAAAAACAGAGAATACAACAGACTCTATCCTCACACAGTTGAATTCCTACTTTATACAATCAATATTATCTTTCTTAGATACTAATACGTCTGCCCCTTCCCTTTACCCCATTCCAATCAAAACTACCCACAGCTCTGCAATTTTAGTCCAGTTCCTACCTCGCTCATAAGAAAGTTGCTCCTTACACTAAACACTTCTTCCATAGCTATAGACCAACTACCATCAGACTACCTAAAAATGGCTGCAGAAGTTATAGCCTTCCCTGTGTCTATACTAATTAATAGGTTCATAGCAGAAAGATATGTCCTGTCAGTGTGGAGAAAATCCCACATCATACCACTGCACAAAGACAGCACATCTACAGAGTTTAATAACTACAGACCAACAGCAATTCCATCCGCTCTCTCCAAAATTTTAGAGAAATGCATGCATATGTAGCTGATGCAATACTTAACCTCAAATAACCTGCTGTCAGAAACACAACAAGGCTTTAGGCCCTAGCTCAGCACCACTACTGTTGTACTACATTTTACCAATATAACAAACCAACATAGAAAGAATACTCTCCTTGGGTCCACCATGTTCTTAGACTTGTCAACGGTATTTGATATTGTCTCGCACCAGCAACTGCTCATTTGACTCTCATCAATAGGACTTTCACAACACTCATTGCTGTGGTTTCTTAGTCATATATCTGGAAGGCAACACGCTGTTAATAGGTTCATAGATTAGTACTAGGCTAACTGCCCTTGTGAGCCATTTTAAGCCTGGCCTATCACCCCATGTGAGAATCAAATCCTGTACCTTGTGTCTTTAATGTAAATACCTTAAGCATGATGCCAACCTACCACCCCATCATCCTTTCACATAGTTACTGCAGGTGTCCCTCAGGGCCCTGTCCTGAGTCCTCTCCTATTTAACATCTTTATTAATAACCACCACACCTCAACTCACCATGCTAGTTTAGTTCAGTATGCAGTCGACTCAACATTAATATATGCAGCCTGAACAATAAGCCCCAAGACATTACCCAAAAATATTTCTCCTCTGTAGAAATCTAGCTCAAAGAATCAAATCCCCCACTCAACTCCAAGAAAACTAAGTAAATGCTTTTGACCTCAAAAAGTTGGCAAAACCAAAAGCAATCTTATACCATAATGTCAGCAATTGATACTGTAATTCACAATAAACTTCTAGGTGTTTTAATAGATGACAAACTCAAATACGATCAGCATGTATTGCACACCATTAAATCTGCACACCAAATACTAAAAGTCAAAAAGAAACAAATCATGAACACAAGGATAACCTGCTGAAATAACTGCCAAAGACGAGTTTGTAGTATAAAATGAGTGGTTTCATTCATTTATTTATGGGACACTCTTTACACATATTTAATACAATATAACCCCCCCAAAGAACCAGTTACAAAATAAATATTAACTAAGATCTTAGTAATGTCTATATAACTAAGAACCAATAAAATGTACTTCTTGCAACCTGATATGAACTACTAGATCTTAAATCATATCAGCTTTCAGTACTAAAATGCTACTAATAGAAACCTCATCATTAATACCTAGAAACTGTGTGGTATTGACTAGAATTTGCCAGTCTGTCTCCCTAAATTCTAAGTAAGAGGACCACTTACCTCCCCTTTCATTGTAGACCACTTTCTCTATCACACAGAACATAAATTTCTGAAATTCTGACAAGTGGTGCTATGTCTATAAAGGGAGTTAGTTTTTTTTTTTCTGTCCTTTCTAGTAGCATAAGAATGCTGGTAAATTCTTCTCCTAACTTGTTTATTCATCTTGCCTATATATTAAATGCAAGGCAGTGAAAAAATCACTACATAAACTAAACCTTTGGGTAATTTCCTTAAACCGGGAATACTTTGTTGAAGTTACCAGTTGTAATATTTATCTCATTAATCAATCTATATTCCTTGTAAGCACCACAATTTTTCATTTTTCCAGACTTCTTTCTTCCTCCTTTACACATTTTTTTCAAAAATATCTTTATATTGTTATCTCCTCTGCACTCGATTTTAGGGGATGAGCTAACCTTTCCATTAAACTGAAGGCCCCGATAGCACCATCCCAATTTGTCTGAATGATATTTCTTATAAAACTGTGTTGTGAGACAAATACCAAGCTCTTTATTCTGATGATTAAATTGAAAATCAGATTGTCTTAAGGTAGGGGATATTTTATATATCTTTCCCTGGACACCAATCATCCTTGCTCATTTAACAGTGAATTGGGATACTCTCTTTGTCTAAACATATCTTTCAGCTTCTTTAACTCAATAGTAAACTGTCTATCATCAGTAATAAGCCTCAAAAGTCTAATCATCTTACTCCTCACTAAATTTCTTTTTGCCATTTAGGATGGTTACTTTCAAAATGTAGGAAGCTGTTTGATAAGTATTTTATAAATAGGCTTCCTATGAATAGAAATCTCAAACATTCGGTTTCCAGGTTTTTATACAAATGTACATTCAAATAATTAATTTTTGCAACATCAAAACTGTGTGTAAACTTCAAAAAAGTTGTTGAACTGTTTATGAAATCCATAAATTCCAAACTTTTGTGACTCTCATCTTCCCACAAAATCAGCATATCATCAAAAGGTGCCTAAAGTATCTTTTGTTGTAAATAAATGTTGCCTCCCACTCTTATTTCATCTCATCTCCTCCAATCTTAACTATTAGTTGTTGTGTCTCATCTTAACCTTGTCATAATTAAGTCTTACATAAATATTTCTATTTGTGTCTTTTCTTGGTTTTCACCCTTCTATACATTATACAAATTTTATTAATAAAATGAGAGCAGCGGATATAGTCCAACAGCACGAAACCAGAATTTTAAAATTAGATTTTACTGATTTCAAACTTTTTGTCAATATAAAACAAACATATATACATTTAACGCTTTTGTCAATAATCAGACTTCTTCAGAATGACATTATGCTGCCTGTTAGCAACTTAAATACAATGATCTTAATTAAAAATTACATCATTTCCTTGTTGAACCCCATATTACAGGAAATACTTCATATAAAATGGACATATGTACCAAAATTTTACATATTTAAATGCATGTAACCCTTCAATAATAATCTAAATATAAAAAATATTATTAATAACCAAATACATATAATAACCTGTTCACATTCTTGAAGAATTAAATGTTACATAACAGTTTTAATTTTAGGAAAGGTAGTATAGACGTATTCTCATTAAGACCGGGAGGAGAGTGTGTATTTAATCTTATCTGCCATTTCAGTTCTAGGAATTCTAAATATTCCTCCACAGGCCCCCCCCTCTCCCCCAGATCCACTTGTTCAAGAATAAAAAAACAAAAACTGTGGTTACTATTACTACTGATGTGCTTACACAAGGCATTGTTAATGTTTCTTTGTTTGATGTCATATAAATGCTGATCTACTCTATGCCTGAAGGCATTTTTTGTTTCCCTATATAGTACCCCTAACAATGTTTGCATACTGCAATGTAGACCACCCCCTTTGTATAACAATACATTTTCTTTTTATTCATAATATATCCATAATTTCCCAACTTAAATATATCAATATTCATCATATAGGGACACTGGGGGCATCTACCACATTTATATGTACCCCCTCCCTGTGTGGTAATCTTCCCCTTTTCCAGGAGTCCTTTGATTGAAATACTTTTCTTGTAAACTATAGTAGGTTTTGTACCTATTTTTTCTAGGACACCTGCATCGTTTTCAAAAATTTTTCAGTATTTATTTACCACAGTATTTATTTACCACATATTTTATATCCTCAAAATCACTAGAATAAGTAAGTATTAATTCATGAAATTAATACCTGTACATTTATTATTATTACCCCCATCTTGTTGATGTTCGACCATGTTGCCTAATAGGGCTCTAAAATGCCCATTTTCCCTTTTTGTTTTTACCTCTTGTATAATATCTGTTATAAAGGGTTCAGGATACCCCCTCTTCTGTAACATGTTACTCAATTTTCCACATTCTTCAAAAAATTCATTGATGTCTGAAACCATCCTAGCCAATCTAACACACTGACCCTTTACTACGGCTTTCTTTTGATGTAAAGGATGTGCACTAACAAAGTGTAAAAGTGTGTTAGAATATGTAGGCTTCCTATACAGCTTGGATGTAAAACACCTGTTTTTATAGTCTTTCCTTATAGTAATGTCCAAATAATGGACGTAGTCAAAATCCTTGACCATGGTAAATTTTAAGAAGTTAGTGGTGTTATTGATACACGAAAAAAAACTATTCAGGTCTTCGTCAGTTTCCCTCCAAAACAAGACAATATCATCAAGGTACCACCCATACAGTACCCATGAAGTCTTGAATTGGGAATTAAATACATAAGTGTCTTCCCAGTGTGCCAAAACAATGTTTGCGAAAATGGGTGCACAACATGCACCCATGGCAACACCTGTCCTTTGCTTGAATAAATGTCCATCAAATGTAATAAAATTATTATCTAAAATAATCTCCATGCATGTCCGAATAGTCAAAATAGTATCATGGTTCAAGGAAGACTTACTACAAAGAAATTCATAAAACCAATTCAAGCCTGTTTCATGTGGTATAACGGAAAAGAGGTCACATACGTCAATGGTCACTAATATAAGCTTACTATCAAACAAAGTTTGGTCAACCTTCCTAAGAAAGTCCCATGAGTCCTTAATAATGGTTGTCCATTTATCCAGTGGCCCTTTAGTCATACTATCCATATATTTAGCAAAAGAATATGAGAAGGGGGTAGCTTACCCGGTCCCGCCCAGAGGGCAAGTTAGTCCAATTTATAGTGACAACAACATAAACACGGGAAATCAAGTCAGAATGGTTGAGGATGACTATAATGAAGGAGAAGAGGTCCCTTTAGAACAGGCCCCTCTCAGGAGGTCGGACAGGATAATGAAGCAGAGGCAGGTGGGGACGAATTATTACAGTGCTCGACCACCTTCTTGGAGGGGGAGGGGTGGATGGAACAACTACCGGAGATAAGTAGCCCGTCCTACGAGGAAAATCAAAACTGTGCAATTGTGACTAACGAGGAGGGGGATTTTAATATTTAAATTACAGTGGAGTTACCGTCACCAAGAAATGGGCAGACCTTTTATCTAAAGGGCTTAATTTTGTGCCGACAAATAGGGGGAATCTAGTGGATATTATTTTACAGCTGAAATCCTTTACAAGAAAATTAAACCTAGCCCCATTTTTTAAGGACAGTAATGCCACACTAAGACCAAATTTGTCAAGGCCTAGTATTTTTCAGCCCCCTAATAACCCTTTGGTTCAGGCTTTTGAGACTCTGTGTGAACTGGATATTAGATCACAATTGGGGATGGTTCAATATGATAGGTTAGGAGAAAATTTAGAGAGCTTAGAAAGGGTTACCTTGAATGAAATTCTTAGCCAAACCAATGTGAGAATCATGAAACCAGACAAAGGTGGGGGTCTGGTCATTATGGTTACAGACGATTATAGAAGAAGAATGTATGATATACTTTATAGTGAGGTATATATTGAGACATCACGTAATGAACTTAATATTGCATACCAGAATGTCGACTTGGAATTAGAACAACTACTTTTGAATGGGCAAATCAATATTGACACATACAATTACCTTTTTGTTAAGGACCCAAAAATTCCCACCATTTTTGGAATACCAAAAATCCACAAGTCTATACAGAATCCACCCCTTAGACCTATTGCGGATGCAAAATCGTCTAAGACATTTTCTTTTGCTAAATATGTGGATAGTATGACTTAAGGTATTTCAATTAAAGGACTCCTGGAAAAGGGGAAGATTACCACACAGGGAGGGGGTACATATAAATGTAGTAGATGCCCCCAGTGCCCCTATATGATGAATACTGATAGATTTAAGTTGGGAAATTATGGATATATTATGAATAAAAAGAAAATGTATTGTTATACAAAGGGGGTGGTCTACATTGCAGTATGCAAAAATTGTTAAGGGTACTATATAGGGAAAACAAAAAATGGCTTCAGGCATAGAGTAGATCAGCATTTATATGACATCAAACAAAGAAACATTAACAATACCTTGTGTAAGCACATCAGTAGTAATAGTAACCACAGTTTTTTTTTTATTCTTGAACAAGTGGATCAGGGGGAGAGGGGGGGGGCTGTGGAGGAATATTTAGAATTCCTAGAACTGAAATGGCAGATAAGATTAAATGCACACTCTCCTCCCTGTCTTAAAGAGAATATGTCTATACTACCTTTCCTAAAATTAAAACAGTTATGTAACATTTAATTCTTCAAGAATGTGAACAGGTTATTATATGTATTTGGTTATTAATAATATTTTTTTTATATTTAGATTATTATTGAAGAGTTACATACATTTAAATATGTAAAATATTGGTACATATGTCCATTTTATATGAAGTATTTCCTGTAATATGGGGTTCAACAAGGAAATGATGTAATTTTTAATTAAGATCATTGTATTTAAGTTGCTAACAGGCAGCATAATGTAATTCTGAAGAAGTCTGATTATTAATGAAAGCGCTAAATGTATATATGTTTGTTTTATATTGACGAAAAGTTTGAAATCAGTAAAATCTAATTTTAAAATTCTGGTTTTGTGCTGTTGGACTATATCCTCTGCTCTCATTTTATTAATAGTCATTTTTGTTTCAACTATTGGTCATTATACAAATTTTCATAAAATTTCCAAACTATCTTCAATACCTCTATAGAAGTCCTAGTTATTTTTCTTACCATATGCTCTCTAAGTTTGGCAACAGCCCCTTTTACTTTTTGATTTTGTGCTCTGGGGTTATTAAAAATAGTTGCTCGGCACTTCCAATATGGCTGCACATTGAGTAACTGCTTAATTTCAGCTCTCCCGTGTGAAAACAGAAACTCATAAAAGAGAGCCAGTAATCGTGTCTTTTTGGGTTAATTTCATTAACTGACTAGTAAGTGCACTGCATGGATGCCAGCAAAGAACTTTAGAGAACCTAAAAGAAAATCGGTCACAAAAAGTGAGGAGAAAACACCGGCTGGGACAATCCTACAGCTGTACAGGAAAAGGTAGTTCAAGCTCCATCTCTGGTGCAAGGCACGACTTCCAGGAACCTAGAGATAAAAAAAGTGATATGTGCTCACAGCTGATTAAAATAAATGAAACACTGAAGGACTATATCAACTCAAATAACAAAAGGCTAGAAAAAATGGAAGAAGCTTTAAATACATATTTAGATGAGCTGATAAAACTGCAAGAATCAGAGGGTGAAATGAAAAGGCTGGCCGAGTATTAAAAGGGATGTTTTAAAAATGATAAAATTAGAGGACTGAGCATGTAGGGGACACCTGAGATTTGCTGCTGTTTCAGAGAAACTGGAAGAAAGGACTGTATTAATTTTATAAAAGCACATATAAGCAACTGGAATGGTATTCCACAGCAGGAGTTATCAACTGTAAGGACACAGTGTATGTATGCTCCAAACCTGGCCATGAGAAAGCAGCCAAGACCTCTAAGGAAAATGCAGTCTTACCAGCAGAAAGGGTTGATTCTGACAAAACCATAGCAACATTTGCTAAAAACTGAAGACAACATATTGTTTGGGGAAAATGATTACTCACTATATACCAGGCAGAAGAGAAGTAAATTTATTCCAGCAATCAGGGAATGTCGAGAAGCAGGTGCACATTTTTCAACTGCCCCTGAGTTTGACTTAAATTTTAGGTCAATCCTTCTTAATCCCTATTAAAATTTGTGACTGTAGGAGAAAGGGTGGTGACTTGCACTTAATTAATAATGATACTAATTAGAGTTATATACTTCTTTTAGTTTAGAAAATGTATATTAATTCACATTCTCTTATTCTGTTAATGTTCCAAGTTAATAGTGTCAATATTTTAAAATTTTCCCGGATTGTCCCTGATTATTTCTGGTTTTGTTCCAGATTTGGTTGAGATTTGTTCCTGGTTTGTTGAAAGTGATGGGTAGATGTGAGAATCAACCTGCTGTATCCAGCTGTCTTCAGAATATTTTTCCTGAATGGCCAAAGTCATTTTTGATGCAGAACATGCTAAGTAGGAAATACAAAAATTTGTCCAACAAAAACTGAGCTATGAAATGAGGGGGGGGGTATGTTTCTTATCTTTCTGATAATAAAGCTCACAGAGAACCTATGCCAATGAAGCCTGTTCCAATGTTGCAAAGGAAAGTGATTTAGAGACTGGTGCAGCACTGCAGCAGTAAGACAGCCCCAGGTTGTATTACTACACCAGTCAGCATGTATTGCTATACCTGTCAGTGTGTATTACTACACCCGTCAGTGTGTATTACTATACCTGTCAGCATGTATTACTAAACCTGTCAGTGTGTATTACTACACCCGTCAGTGTGTATTACTATACCTGTCAGCATGTATTACTACACCTGTCAGTGTGTATAGCAAAGACGAGTAAAGGTGAGCCAGGAAACACTCCTCTTCTGCGAAATGTGTGGGGTCATTTATTGCACTGTTGTGATTATTTTGCTGCTTGTGTATCTCTGCTACCTTTAAACTACAAGAAAAAGAAAAAAAAACAAAAAAAATCTTGCTTTTTTCCCACTTTCTGAAAGTTAAGAAAGTTCAGTTACAGATTTGCTGTTCTGAACTGTTTGGAAGTTTCTAGAAGACCAGTGCTTGCTTGGGCTAAAGGGAAGTCTCTGTGTTCACCAGTGGGAGTGGTTAACACTGAACAGCCTGCCTGTCCCTGGAGGAGTGGTTACTACCTAGAAGCTGTAGTTTTATTGGCCATTTTGGGTCAATTCTAAACTCCTTGATCTGTCTCTCTTAAAACCCGGCTGCCTCGTGGTTTTGGCATCTTTTCAGTCTTGCTAGTTGTTGCTGAAGCACCTACCAAGGGGAGAAAACGCTGAGAGAAGAAAAGGAGCCACCTTTGTGATTTTAAGTATTTTCTTCTGATTTTTTGTTAAGTTTTACTGCTTTGCCGCCTACTTTTTGGCATTTTCCGGCTTTCTAAAGTTTATATCTGTAACAGTAACAGTACTTGGAACACATCTAGAGCCTGTTTACTGCATTTCCTGTGTTGCACTTAATTTAAAATCGTTTTTTCTCTAAAACTGCATTTTACCTGATTTTGGCCTAGCACTCAAGTGTGGGGTCATTTATTGCACTGTTGTGATTATTTTGCTGCTTGTGTATCTCTGCTACCTTTAAACTACAACAAAAAGAAAAAATCTTGCTTTTTTTCCCACTTTCTGAAAGTTAAGAAAGTTCAGTTACAGATTTGCTGTTCTGAACTGTTTGGAAGTTTCTAGAAGGCCAGTGCTTGCTTGGGCTAAGGGGAAGTCTCTGTGTTCACCAGTGGGAGTGGTTAACACTGAACAGCCTGCCTGTCCCTGGAGGAGTGGTTACTACCTAGAAGCTGTAGCTTTATTGGCCATTTTGGGTCAATTCTAAACTCCTTGATCTCTCTCTCTTAAAACCCTACAACTCTCTTTTTGCGCGGTTTTGCACACTGAGCAGCGTCGGCCAGAGCTGCCTAAACAGGTTTAAACTATTCCAGGCTCCACAAAGTCTGCTCTTCACTTTTTCCCTTAGAACTGTTCAAACTCTCAAAGTAATCACTCTATTCTCTTTCTAAAGCCCTGCACTTGCTCAGCTCTTATAAGGAAACACTAACTAACTAAAGCACTACTCCCTCCTTGACTTCTCATAAGTAATAGGCTCCCGATTGGTCCTTCCTGATCAAGTGAAAAATCAGTTCCCTTCCCTAATCTGATCAGTAAAAAAACAGTTCCCTATACTAATCTGGTATGTCCAAGGGTCAGTTTCAAAGTTACTCTCCAGTCCAGCTGGTGAATCTGGGAATTTTGCGGCAATGTTACAATTGCCTTATGTAAACAGACAACCCTCTCCTCCTTCCAACAAACTCTAATACATGTGAGAGATGCAGTTACACAGCCAAACTGGAGACATAGCTGTCTCAACCCAAGACTGGTACAGTCAGTCAGGAGGAAAAGGTAACCACCCGCACCACAAATCCAGTCTCACACAGACCTATTGCATCTGCATACCCAACACATAAACACACAAAAACATACTTGGAGGCTCTAAATAAAAATCTGCCTAAACAGCAAAAACCTCCTAAGCAGATATCCAAGCAACAGCCACCCCTCAACAATACCCACAAATCACATATCTCACAAAATCAGTGTGCCTCACAGTCACAGCCCTTAAGGCCAAACAACACACCAAATACACTTGTTATAGGGGACTCTATTGTCCAGCACACTGACGTCCCACTCACCAGACTGAACAAGAAGAAGGTCACTGTAAGCTGCCTGTCGGGTGCCAGGATCCGCCACATAATGCAAGCACTCAGGTCACTCCAAAGCAAGTACAAGTATGACTCTGTCATTGTCCATGCTGGTGTGAATGACCTGAGACGTACCTCCCTGGACTACATGAAAAGAGACACAGAGGAGCGCTCTGACCATGTAGTCCAGGCCAGTATGACCCTGACCTTGAGTAGCATCTTTCCCTCACCAAGAATGATGCCACAGTATAAAGACAAAATGATCAGTTTCAACAATTGACTAAAGTATTGGTGTCATTCAAAGGGGATCCAGTGTCTGTCAGCCTGGGATGACATGTTCGACAAGCCACGTTGCTTCACTAGGGACGGCTTGCACCTGTCACCCTTAGGCTTTTGTATACTGGCCAAGGCTCTTGCCACCCCATAGTGCCTTTTTAGGCAAGGCTCAAAGGACAAACCCACCTCCATAGACAACCCAAGGATAAAAACTAAAGGTAATGCTACTCAATGCCAGAAGTCTAAACCTAAAGATGCACACTCGAGGCTCTCCTCAGTATGGAGAAAATCGATGTCTGTGCAGTAACAGAAACCTGGTTCAAGGCTCCTGAGAGCACTCCAGCACTACCAGGTTATAACTCATACCATGCATTTCGGCCCCAAAACTCAGACCGAAGCACAAAAGGAGGGGGAGTATCTATATTCATCAAAGATACCTACACCTCCAGGTTAGTGGCACTGCACCAAGCATCGGAAACCATCCATGTGCAACTAACAGCGGTCAAAACTGCCTTTCAGTTTGTAGCCTGCTACAGAACACCCTCCCTATTACAGGAACCCCACTTGGCATTTCTGAGAACACTGGAGAATATGAAGGTCTCTCCAAACACTATGTTATTGGGTGACTTCAACTACCCAAACATTGACTGGGAAAACTACTCAAGCCCAAACACCCTCTCCCAATGGTTCCTTGAATTTATAAACTCTAACTCAATGGAACAACTGGTCACCACTCCCACAAGAGGGAACAACATATTGGACCTGGTCATCACCAACATGGGGACTCTATGTTCCACACCAGAGGTAAACCCCTCATTGGTAAGATCAGACTATAAACAAATTTCCCTGGACATCCATATCTCGTCCCCACCCCCAGCCAAGGAAATCACTGTAAAGAATTTCTCAAAAGCCAACTTTGCACTTCTCAAGACTGAGGTGGAATCCTTCAAAGCCCCTGGGCCAGAGGATAATACAGCCCAATTTGCAGAATCCTTTACAAATGCATTCTATGAGCCCCTGCAGGAATGCATGGATCATGCTATCCCAAATAAAACCAAGACTCACTCCTCCAAAAACAGGAGACCAGTCTGGTGGACCCCAGCCATAAATAAGCTATACAACAGAAGGAGGAAGCTACTACATGACAGAGCAAAATCCCAAAAAGGGAAGGCATCTCTGATCAGTATTAGCAAGAAACTTCGATCCCTCACAAAATCATCAAAGGTCAGCTTCGAAAGAAAAATTGCCCTAGACACTAAAGATAATCACAAGGCCTTCTTTAGTTATGTCAGGAACATGGGCAGAAACTCCCAGATATGCTCTGAATTGTTATATAACGGTACAAAATATACTGAACCTACAGACATAGCCAACATCCTGGCAGACAGATTCAGCGCAAACCCCCCCCCTCCCCAAAGGAGCAAATGCCTATCCCAACTGAATGTAACCTCCCTGACATCACAGATGCACAGGTGAAAGCTGCCCTCTCCAAAGCAAAAAACACAGCATCTATGGGACCGGACGGTGTCCCAAGCTGTGTCTTACACAAGCTCCAAGAAGAACTGAGCCCTCACATTAAGTCACTGTTCAAAGTTAGCCTTACTACAGGATATGTACCCAAAGAATGGTGTACAGCTACAGTGGTCCCACTCCACAAAGGTGGTGCCACAACGGACCCTGGAAACTATCATCCCATAAGCCTAACTAGTCTGGTCTGTAAAGCTATGGAGCGTATTATCATGGAACTCATAAACAAAGACATTGGGAGCCTCCAGACACTGGACCCTACCCAATTCGGCTTTGTTAAGGCTAGATCTTGCCTCTTAAACCTAGTTGATTTCTTTGAAACAGTTACCAAAGCCATAGATGAGGGCAAGGTAGTCCACACAGCCTACCTGGACCTCGCAAAAGCCTTCGACACAATACCCCACTCGGACATCATAAATAAGCTTACCAGCTTAAATATCAACCCCTATATCACAAGATGCGTTGCAAACTGGCTCAGAGATAGAACCCACATGGTCAGAATCACAGGGGCCATGTCTAAATCCAAACCAGTTACAAGTGGCATCCCACAGGGCTCAGTTCTGGGACCTCTCTTGTTTGGTATATACTTCTCTGAGGTTCAGGCTAACACGGGGGGATTATAGCTGACAAAGTTCGCAGATGACTGATAGGACATAATGGAGGGACAGATTCATAACCCAGAGGCTCCCTTCACTCTGGAATAAAATCCCAGTCCAGGTTAAGCAGAGTCCCTCATTGACTCTCTTCAAGAGGAATCTTGATGAGTGGATGGAAGATCGTAGGTTTACCCTGGGTATCACTTCTGTGTAACTGTTAGACAGAGGCACAGTACACTAACCTCGAAAAAGGGCATAGCAAAATTATTTTAAAATGGGTGGCATAAGCCATGCACACTCTGGCTAGGCTTATAAATGCCCTAGGGCAGATAGCCTAGTATGAACCTATGAACTGGGGGCCATAATTGAATCTCCAGCTGACACAAGCAAAAAGGGTCTCACAGAGACGGATGCTTGGTGCCAGAGCCACGGCCTCAAGCTAAATGCTAAAAAGTGCATAGTCATCCCCTTTGGGAAAAACAAGGTGCCTACAAATTACCACATAGGTGGTAATCCATTAAGTACGGAAGAAGTAATTAGAGATTTGGGGACCAATGTAGATAGTAATCTCTCCTTTGATAATCACGTTGCCAAAGTGGTTAGAAAGACCTTCTATATAGCCCACCTTATCACGAAAGGGTTTGCATCTAGATCAAGAGAGGTCATTGTGCCCCTCTACTCGTCACTCATCAGGCCCATAATTGAATTGGGATGTACCTTACTCGACACCTGCAGCAACTGGAGAGACCCAAAAAGTACCTCACCAAGAGGATCATGGGCTACAAACAGATGTCCTATGAAGCTCGACTAAAGAAACTCCAGCTCTACTCAGTTGCTTACCGCCTACTCAGAGGTGATCTATGCCTGACGTACAATGCCATGTCAAACCCAGAATTAATGGACATGCTCCACCTCAAAAAATCAAAGTCCCTTAGAGCTACACGCTCCTGGGACCTAAACCTCAGCACAAAAATAAATAGGACATGCTGGAGGGACAGATTCATTTCCTCACTCTGGAATAGAATCCCAATTCATGTTAGACATAGCCCCTCGCTGACCCTCTTCAAGCAAAATCTGGACTCATGGATGGGAAATCGCAAATTCACCCCTGGGATCTCTTCTGTGTCCCTGCTAGACAGAGGCACAGTAAACTAATCTTAAAAGGGTACCTTCTGTGACCTACTTTACAGAGGCACAGTGGGCTAATCTAATAGGGAGGCGGAAGCCAAATACACTCTGGCTAGGCTTATAAATGCCCTAGGGCAGATAGCCTAGTACCTACCTATGAACCTATGTCAGTTTCTCTGCCTTCTCCCCTGAAAACACCTAGCTGATTCCACTGATTTGTATGCAGGAAAGAATTAGAAGGACAAGTGCTGGCTGTCCCGTGGACTTCTAACCTTTATTGAATGCTCAACGTACATCTCCATCCACTAACATTAAATTTAATCTAAGTTTTTCTTCTAATTGGTCTGTTTGACTTTGTCTCTTACGCTTATCTCTGTGGAGTTATCCCCCCTCCTTTTTTATCTTTCTTATAGCTGGGCTGGTGTTTTATAGTTCTCCTATTGTCTGGTTACATTTCCCTGCACCTTTATCAGTTTTAAGTACTGCTTCAATCTCTATTAGACGATATTGTGCCTCTTCACTATTGCTATCCATCCTTTTCTGCTACAACTTTAGTAGCACTTACCCTGGTGAGCCTCTGATCTTTCGTTCACTGATTGTTTTTCTTTCTTACTGATCCTCTGCACTTGGCTCTGCCTGCTCCATGCCCATCACTGCATAAAAATCATAGAAAACTTGTATTACTTTACAGGAACAAAACGTTTCTCACTAAGTAATCTCGTATCTCTCTTGCCTGCACCTTTCATCTCCCTAATCTTCTCTATAGCTCACAAATCCTTACTAACTTACAGATCGGTCTTCTGACTAAACGTGAAGCCACCTACAACAAAATTCTAGGTTTGCTGCTCATCAGCCCTCGTACTCATATCACTGTCACTCTCTTAAAGCTTTAAACGAGTTTGATTCCTCTAACCAGCTTTTTAATTCACTTCTTCTCATTCACTCTGTCCTCCATAAGCCTTCTTTCTGCCCCGACATTTCCTCTCTCATTTCTCTTTACTCCCCAGCTAGACCCCTCAGGGGTGCTGATCTACATGTCTTAGACATTTATAAACCTAAAAGATCAATAGCCAAAACCTTTATAGCTCCAATCCTGCTCTAGCTTAGAATACGTTTCCTTTGTTCATTTATTGTATACATCACACACAGGAATTCAAAAAAGCTCTCAAAGGCTACTACTTAACACCTGTAAATGCCAATGTAAAAACAATGCCTGATCTTTCTTTACCTAAATACTTTCTATTCTCATTTTATTGGACCCCTCCTTTCCTTTTCTTCTTTGCTGCTCTTGTCTCAACCTCCTCTAACTTGTTCTATTCCTTGTTCCTGAATCTTTGTCTCCCATGTTGCCTCACCTTCTGTTTACCTTTACTCACATTTTTCTCCTTCTCCCATTAATATCCTACCTTTCCTGAACCCTGCATGTTCACATCTCTATTGTCCCTTCCTCTGTTGTAGCAATCTATTTGTTTCTTGGGAATTTTTTTAACTAACAGCAATTTTTGTACTCTGTTTCACAGATTTATTGTTTTTATTCAAATGTATTTTCCTACATATTTTACTAATCTATATTGTTATGTTACTATTATTTAGTCATTTTGGTAAACCTCTTTGTTAAACTTATGTTAACTTTTGTGGAGATTTTCTGCCTGGGCCTCCACTGAAAAAGGGCTCTGGCTCAGTCAGACATCCCCAGTTAACAAATGTCAAATCAATAACTAACTAAATAAATAATATTACTACACCTGTCAGCATGTGTGATGATATGGGCAAGTGCCACCACAGCCAACTGGAGTTTTGTAAAGAATGATATGCCCTTTGAATATCAAACTGATTTATACAAGATGCTTGTGTTACAAATGTATTAGAACTTTATGTCATTTGTATATCAAAATGATTTTGTACAGATGTCTGTGCCAAAAATGTATTTGTGAGCTTTGCAAATGCAAAGAGCAATGCAAATGTATTATTGTAGCTGAATTAAATGTGTTTTAATTGAGGATACTGGCATAGCAGATGTTAACTCTAAGAAAAATAGAGGAAATGCAAATGAGCTGTTAAGCCATTAAAAGTACCCCACAGGGCTGGATAGGACCGGAGACATTGGGTATGGGGAAGAGCCTTTTTCCATTAACTCAGTGAAAAGAGGGGAGGCTCCAGGCACTGACATAAACATTTGAGTGTGTATTGTGACCATCTGAGCTAAATTCCTGTCTCAGGTTCAAAGGGAAATACTGAGAGAACCTAGAGTCAGGTTACCAGATGAGGTCATTCTGCCAGCCCTCTTGGAAATTATAGTTTAGATATTACAAACAGAAATCCCAGAGTATTGAGTATTCTGTTTGGGAAGCCTGACTAGAAAGACCCTCACCCACAGCATCTTGCATTGCGGTAGTAAGTAACTTAAGTAAGGAACAGTAATTCTCTTAGATTCAGTCAGGAATATAGTGAAGCTTCTATTTAAATATTGTTTTTCTTTATTTGTCTGAGTCTGTCCATCAATGTTCATTATATAGACATCTCACTCCATCATTTCTATTTTTCTCTCAACACATAGTTTTACTAAAATTTAAACCCAAAAGCTTGACTATTATATCACATGTAAATATGTATATATTTCTGCTCTACTTTAAATTCTTCTCGGTATTAGAATTATATCTTTGCATTAGAATTTCTAATTGCTTTATGTACTATATAAGACCTTGAAGTTTTCTTTTTTTGCTGTACTTAAAAATGTTTTATCATGCTTATGTTACTGTAATTTGTCTGTACTGAGCCTTTCTTGTCGGGTTTCACTGAAAATGGGCTTGTGCTCAGTTGGCACAACCAGGTTAACAAATGTCAAATAAATAATAAATAAATGTGCTCCTTCTCAATATTTCCTCTGCAATCTGAACTCTGGTTTATTGTGAATATATATTTAGTATTCTCATGCTACAAAATCACCTATTATTTATTTTAAATATATTTAAAACTGTTATTGTGGCTGCTCCTTGTAGAAAGTATCTAACCTTGGAGAGTGCTTATATTTATTTGGTGACACACTGTGTGGACCATTCCAGAAGGCCTAACTATTTTGGTGAACTACTACCATTTGTATTAATATTAATATTACACTGTATAATTGGATACCTTTTTAAGAGCCTTATAGTAACTGACTGGTGGTAGTGATAATTACCATATAGTCTGGGCAAAGTTGATATAGCGGGTAATGTGTGCCAGCCTTTCCCAGGTGTGTGTGTGTGTGTGTGTGTGTGTGTGTGTGTGTGTGTGTGTGTGTGTGTGTGTGTGTGAAAATTAAATCTTAAAGAGTGTGTGTACCAGCTACTTGGGGCAGGGACATGAAGCAATGGATTTATAGAGAGAGAGAGTGCTGGAGAACTTGGCTTGGACACGCGGCTGATGACCTAACCCTACAGTTGTACCAGTGGGGAGTATTATTGGGGACCTGGAGAGAGACAGATATAGAGACATCCAGACCCCGGGCTGAGTGTGTTCCCTGTGTGCTGTTAAGGGAAATTGTACTTGATGCAAAAAGGTCTGCATCTGGAAATACTGAGTGTACCCATTTGTATTCCACCTGCACGTCCCTCTCCAGTGTCAGTGGTGAGGATTCAGGTTCCTTTGATTACTGGCTCAGCATGGGGAAATGACACACAATATCATTGGGCATCAGCATATTTGGCTGACAGTGGTGGGACCATCACATGCTTACACATTAGTGAACGAAGTGCTGTGGATACCTTTCAGAACTCCTGCTTAGCCTGCTAAACAGTGGTCACTAAAGAAGGTATTTGTACTCTCAAGCAGCCACACAGTGAACATTCAGAGTTTTATTTATTTACTGTTTGTTAGCTCAGTTGGTCAGGGAGAGTAGGCAAGGATGTCAGCAGAGCATTATGGCAAGCTGACAAGGAGCCAATTGGGGCATCCAAACCTGACTAAAGGGGAAATGATTGCAGCCTTAATCACAGCTACGTAGACCAGATTCAAGAAAATCCAGGAGGACAGCCAGTCTATTGATAGAGACTCTCAGAAACAGGACAGTTGAACTTTTCCCCAGTGGACTTATAAACCCATATGGAGTTAAAGAGACTAGAAATGAAAGGCTTAAAGAGATGCTGAAATTAGGAGATCACCCAGAGTGAATGCAGCATTTGGAGACTGAAGAAAAGAGAGAGACTGAGACATCTAGGAAACTAGAAGACAATGAGAGGCAGAGGCAACATGAAAGAAATTCGCTGGACTTTTCCCCAGGGTCATGAAGGTAATGGGGAAGGGAGTAACTGTACCCCAGAAGCAATAAAGGTCAGTAAACCACTTCCTCATTACCAAGAATGTGATAATTTTCATAATTTTATTCTTATGTTTGAAAGAATATGCATAAAGTATAATGTTGACTGAGGGCTCTGGATACAGTTCCTCACCCCTTACTCCATGGTAAAGCAGTAACTATTTGTTTCTAAATTGTCTGCAGTACTGATTCTTTAGATTATGAAAAAGTGAAGCACTGTTTATTACAATGTTTTAATTAACACCTGAAGCTAACAGAAAAAAAAGTTTTGTGAGCATAGATGCAAGGCAGATGAAAGTGTATGTGATTATATTGCTGAGTTAAGCACTTATTTTCATAGGTGGGTGAGTGGGTGTCTGGTCACCACTTTTCAAGGGCAGATAGACCTTTTGTTGAGGGAACAAACCCCTTAGCTTGCTTTTGCGCTGAGGATATGAGAATCACAGTTGGCAGACAGGAAATGCAACTCTGCAGATGAGTTGGAGAAAAAGGGACATATATGCCTAGCAAGCAGGGTATCACTGCACAGGAAAGGGATACCCAGTGCTGTACATGGATATAAGGGAACCCATGGTTGGCAGCCTAAACCAACCCAACAGAGTACACCATTAACAGGGGAAGACAGTAGTTTAGGTACATGGCCAGGATCAAGGGTTAAATGATTTAAATGCTAACTGAAGTGGGATCATGTACCATATAGGTAATGTCCACGGAGGCAAGTGGGTAGCAAAAGGTGGGGTAGCCATGCTCAAATTAGAATAATGGACTGCCAGTGGCAAGTTGTCCTGGGGAGACAACAGGGGTACCAAACTACCAGCAAAGATTTATATCCCATCTTGGTACTGGAAGGGAAAACAGAGAGCCACTGTCAAGACAGACACAGCTTCTGACCTAAATCCATTTGTAGAAGCCTGCAATGGTTACAGAGGAGCTTACTACTTGCTTCTGGGCAAGTCCTACACCAGTCAAAAGCTTTAGGAGAAGTCACATTCCAAATGCCTTTGGCCCAGTGGTCTCACATTGACTCTTGGAGGGTAGAAAGGAAACAAGCAAGTAGGGTGTGTTTTGAGGATATTCCTGCAGATGTCTGGATAGGGGAATTGTTTTGATAATGCAGTACTACTATGTGTGCATGCTCATGACATGCAGTCAGGGCTTGAAAACAGGCATGTGTATCTGGTAGAATGGGGGATACACAAACAGACCAACCACACCTAAAAGCCAAGAGACTGGTGATGTAGCAGCTATTTCAGGGAGGGGAGCTATCATAGCTGTAGCAGTGAAACTGAAGGTAGGAGCAGCAGCTGCTGGTGGGTACTGATGTCCTTTTGGACCAGTAACTGCTAAGGGCTAAGAGGCAGAATAGCTTGGTACATAGGATGACAGTAAAGCACTGCTGTCAGAGGATGCCAGACTTCCTGTGGAAGGGGATCTGGGAATTATTACAAAGAGAAAGTTGAGACAGGCTCAGCTCTCAGACCCTACATTACAAGGCTTGAGGGAGGTAGCTAGGGAGGCATCTGATTCTCAAGGAAAAGGGGAGTCTGTATACTGGAACAAAGGGTTCATCTATAGACAGTGGACTCCCTGAGGGAGGGCTAGAAGGTGATGTAATGCAACAGTTGACAGTGCCCAGAGCCTACTGTCTGGTACTTCTAGCCATAATCCATGGCATTCCCTTTGGAGGTCATATAAAGCATAACAAGAGATGTATTATTCAGAACTTTTATTAGCCTTCCAGGGATTTGCCAGGGATGTAAACAGGGTACTGCAGGACCTGTAAGAGCAGTGCAAAAGTTTGTAAAGGCGGAAGACAAGGTCAAAGCTCCTTTTATTTTTTAAAAGACCAAAAGGGGGAAAAAAAAATTAGGAAAAATGTTAAGTTTGGGAAAATTAAACCTTTTTAGAATGTCAGAAGATTACCGGATTGTTTTAAAAGGGGAAAAAAAAGAAGATTTCCAAAAATATTTTAAAAAAAAAAGACCAAGAGGTAAATTTTTTAAAACCTTTGGCTTTTGGGAGCCCTTTAAAAAACCCAAAGACAATTACCCCCAAAAGTTTTAATGGAAAATTTCCTGGAAAAATTCTTGGGCAGGAAATTTGGAGGGGCAAAAATTTTCCCCCCATTGTTTGTTTTCAAACCCCCGAAAGTTTTTACCCAATTTGGGAAAGGGGAAAGGGGGGGGGCCTTTTTTGGGGTGTAGTGGGGGTGAGGAATCCCAAAAAAAGCTTTTTGGTAAAACCCCGGACCAAAGGGTTTTGGAGATGTTTTGGCCCCCCGGGCAAAACCCCAAAGAGAAAAAATTGGGATGGGGTTTCACCCGAAAAAGTTACGATGTTTTCTATTCCCGGGACAAATTTTTAATAAGGATTGAGGAGGGGCCCTTTAAAATGGTAAAGGGCATTTTGGGTTTAATACCCGGGGAGATCTGCTAAAACAGGGGAAAAATTTAAAAGTTTAACAGATAAAACCCTAAAGAGATGGTGGGATTTCCCCAAAAAGGTTAAAATTTGGTGAAAAATCCGGGGGATCCAAGGCCAACATGTAAGGAAAAATGTCCCTGGGACCCAAAAAAGGTTTTTGAAAAAAACCAACAGTGAAATTTTAGTATTAAAAATGTATGTCGCCCCTTATAGACCCCAAACAAAAAATCCCTTACAGGGTCTTATGAAGGCGACAAAATTTTTGGGGAAAAATAAAGCTGGTGGAATTAACCAATCCCGAATACCCGGGTAATTGGTATAAAAGGAAGGGTGGGGAAAAGGTTTTATGGCTCCAGGCTAAATGTAACCCGAGTCAGGGTGCTTAACCCCCTGCCAAAGTGAACCCCGAAGGTTGGGGGGCAAAACAAAAAAATTTATTTTTTACCAAAGGGGTACTATTGGAAAATTTTCTTAAAAAGGAAAATCAGTTATGATCCACTTTTAATTTTAAAAGATCCCCTTTTGAAACCCCTTAATTTTAAGGCAATTTAAAAAAAAAAAAGGAAACCAAATTTTCCCTTGCTTTTTTATGTTTTTGTAAACAACTTTTGGAAACCTTGTTTTTCAAATGTTGGGGGAATAAAAAGGTTTTACCCAAAAACCCAGTTTTAATTCAAATGGGGGTTTTTCAGATTTTCTAAAATATTTGTACCGTTTTAAATGGAACCCGAAAATTCCCCTGGAAAAAAAAGGGGGGATTTTTTTGTAAGGATTATGAAATGTCCCAAATTTTTAAAAGTCCCCCGTCTTTAAAGGAAAAACCTGGTAATTTGGGAGGGGTTTTAGGATTCCAAAATTAAGGATTTAAAATGAAATTAAAAAAATTTTTATTTTAAAATTTGGGGGCCTTGGGTTTCCTTGGGAGGAACCCCGTGGTTTTCTGGTTCCAAAACCGGGGTGTTTTGGGGAATTTTAAAAAGGTTTTTAAACCTAAGGGGTGGAAATTGCCTTTTCTTAATAGGGAAAAACCTTTTAGTTCAAACCCCAAATTTTCATCTCAAACCAGGGAAAAAAGGTTTGGTGGGTGGTTTGGTTGTTGGTTTTGGTTAAATTTTAAAAACTTTGAAGGGTGGGGTAAATTTAGTGGGATTTTGGTGTTTTGGTCCTTTTGTTGGTTTTTGGGGTGGTGTTGTGGTGGTGGGTTTTGTGTGTTGTTTTGTTTGTTTTCAAAAGTTTTGTTTTTGTTTTAACTTTGTCATTTTTACCATTTTTTCAGGGGTTTTGCTGGGTGACTTTGGGTTGGTGTTAAAGACCAACCTCAGCTGTAAGAAAAGTCTTTTTTTTGGGAATTAAAAAGGAAAAAAGATATAGGACCCCGCGGGTTTTCTTTAAGGGAAAAAAAGGTTTGACTGGAAAATTTCAAAGGTTCCCTTTTTGTAACCCAAAACACCATTTTTCCATTGTCAGTGGAAAAAAAGGCCGGTTTCTGGAAATAAACATTTGGTTTTTGTTTGCCTAAATTTTTCCCCAAACTTTAGAAATGTGGGGGGCCCCGGGATGGCCAAAGATTTTTCTGCCAGCCCTTTGGAAAAATTTTTCAGGGGTTATTTCGGAAAAAAATTTAAAGAAACCCGGTTTGGAAATGATAAAAACACCCCCCTTTTGCCTTTTTGCAATTAATTAAATTTTTAAATTCAGCAGGGTTTTTGTGAAAATTTTAAAATTTTTTTTCTTTTTTTGGCATCAGATAAAGTTTTTTCAAAATAAAGGGGCTAAACCCTTTGGTTTCCCTTTTTTATATATTGTATTTCATGAAAAAATTATTTATTAAAACATTTTTTAAAATTTAGTTTCCTTTTGAAAAAATTAACCAAATTTTTTTTGTTACTGTTGCCCCTCCCAAATCCTGCCCCTTTTGGTTTAACAAAAAACCCCTTTAAAATTAAATTCCTTAAAGGATTTTTAGAGTTTATTTTCGACTTGGAATTAAACCAAATCCGGGAAAAAAGAGGAACTTGGGGCCAAACCTTTCCCCGGTTGGAAAAGTGTTGTGGGGTTTGTTTGTGTGTTGTTGTTTGGGGTTTTGGTAAAATGAAAAATTTAAAACCTTAAAAGAGGTTTTTTGTTTTTTTTGTTTTTTGTGGTTTTTTGTGGGGGGGGGGTTTTTTTTTTTTGTTTTGTGGGGGAAAATTTTGGAACCTTTTTTGGGGGAAATAACCAAAAAAATTTAAGGTTTTATTCTTAAAAAAAAAGCCTCCTCAACTGTCCAAAAGTCTTAATTTGGGGAAACCCAAAACCCCTTTAAGGATTCCCAAATGGTGGGTTTCCCCTTTTCTTTTTTAAAAAAAAAGGGCTTGGGGGCTGAATTTTTCTGGAAAACTAAAATTACCTTTGAAACCTAACACCCTCTTAAATTTCAATGGGTTACCCCTTTTATCCCCCATGGGGAAAAACAAGGGTTGGGGCTAACTTGGGGCTGGGAAACAGCAAAAAATTTTTTTAACCTCCCTCCTAAGTTTTTCAAATGTGGGACCAACCCTTTACCCTTCCCTTTAAGGGAAAACACTGGGTTGGAAATGCTGGCAAAAACAAAGTGCTTTTGAAAATGTTCCAAACCTTTTTGACCAAAATTTCATTTTTCCCCAGAGCAGTTTTTCCCTTTTAAACACCCCCCAAAAAACCCCCCCATTTCCCTTTTTCTCTTTTTTTTCTGTTTGCAGAAAATTTTCCTTTAATTTTGGTTTAAAATTTTTTTGTTTGTAAATTTAAAAAATGAGACCAAATTTTGCCACAGATTTAAAGGTTTCCTGTTTTTTAGGAAATGGTTAAAAATTCTTCAGTTTCAGGCATCCTTTAATTTGAGTTTCTTAAAACAAAAACTTGTCTTTCCCGGGGTTTTTTAGAGCAAAAGAATCCTTGTTTAACCCGTTTTTCCCCTTTTTAATTAAAAATCCCCCAAGTTAATAAATTTTAAAACCCTTGGAAAAACCTTTTTAAAATAACAAAAACCCCCGTTCAAACTAAAAAAAAAATGTTCATTTAAAATTAACCTGGTTAAAAATGAAATTTTTGCCCCCTTTTAAAAGCAAATAAAAACTCTTGGGTATCTAAATTTTTCCTCCCCATGGTCCCACCTTTATTAACCCCAAAACCCCCCCATTTTTTCCAAAGAAACCCCAAATTGGGCTTAAAAATAAAAAAAAATGTTTTAAAATGAAAATACTTAAAATTAAAAAGGCAAATTAAATTAATTTTAAAAAATTTATCCTTTAAAAAAAACCGGTTTGAAGGGCAAACACCTTAACCTTTAACCAAAACCACTCAAACAAATGGTACCACCTTTTTTTATTCTTTTCACTGGGGTCCCCTCCCCCCCCCTAAAAAACCTTTCCCCAACACCCCAATATTTCTACCAACCTTTTTATTCTTAAAAAAAGCCCTCCCTAAAATTTAAAAACAAATTACCTTTAAACCCAAACCCCAAGACAATTTAAATTTTCCCTTATAAAAAACACATTCAAAAATGGAAAACTAAATTAAATTTAATTTTCATTTTTCCCAAAACCCCAGACCTTGTTTTGGGAACACCCCCCAACCCCCCCTCCCTCTTTCCAAACCCCAATTCCCCCTTTTTCAAATAGAAAAAATAACTTCTCCCTTTTTTTTTAAAAAGCCCCAATAGAATGAAAAATTTCCTTTTTTTACCCAAAAAATTTAAAAAAGAATTCCCCAAAGTCCTTGGAATTTATTTTTCCAAAAACCCAAACTTGTCTTTTTTCCCCAAAATTTGCACCGACAAAAAACCCGGCTCAAACCCTCCCCCTTCCCGTTTTTTCCAAAAATCCCAAAGGGTTAAAAAATTTTGTGGAGGACCATTTTTAAAAAAAAAACCCTTTTACTATAAAATTTAAAATCAATCTTTAAATATTTTTCCACCCAAAAAAGGCAAAAAAAGGGTTTATATCCCCCCCCTCCCCCTTAAAACCAAAACAAAACCCTCCCATTTTAAAGCCAAACCCCCTCCCCAAAACCCCCCCCTTCCCCCTATATAACCTTTCCCCACCCCCTTCCCACCCACCCATTCCCCAAAAACATCATTTAAATATTTCAGATTACTCAAACCTTTTTTCAACCACCAAACCCATCATTAAACCCTTCCCCTGGCCCCTTTACCCAACTAGTTCATCACCAACCCCTAAATAAAAACCTTCCCAGCAACCCCCCAACTACCCTATTTACTAAACATAAAGTCCCCAATTCATATAATAACCCTCCTTTTTCCCCCAAAGCCTCAAAATTTCCCTTTTAAAAAACCTTAAAAAAAAACTAAAACCTTTATCTATCAAAATAGCCCAATAAACCAAACCCCCCCTTTAACCCCAACCCCAAATTTAAAAAAACCCCCTTCTCCCTAAAGAATGAAACCTGGCTTTCCTTTTAAAGCCTAAAAAAATTGAAGAATTTTAAACAAATTTCCTGAACTTTTCCCTGCCCCCATAAAACTTTTCCCCCGAATGAAAGAAACCCTCCCCATTACCAAAAAAACCCCAGGTTTTGGTCAAAAAAGAAAAAAAAGGGGAAAAGGCCGGGAGCATAAAAAAACCCTAAAAATAGACAAAATTCCTAAAATGGGAATGAAAAAAATAATACCCAACCCCAAAATTCCCCAAAAAAAAACCCCAAAAAAATTTGGTCCTTCCCCCCTAAAACCCCTCCCTCCATAAAAACCTCCCCCTTCCCAAAACCCCCTCTTTTTCCCCCAAAAACCATTTTTATTTTAAATTACCAACCCTCAACCTTCCCAAAACCCAAACTTCCTTCTCTTTTCCCCCTGTATACCCCAAAAATAAAAACTCCAAAAACTTAACCCCAAAATTAACAGCAGAAACCCCCAATATCCTCAAAAGTAGCCCAGTATCCTCCCCCCAATTCCCCTTAAAAATCCCTTCCAACAAAATGTTTGGGAAATAAAACTAAATTTCCCCCACAAACCACCCTCCCCAAAAAATTTTAATGGAATTTTCCCCTTACCCAGGAGAGCATTAATTTTTTCTCCTTCCCAACAATCCTTAATTTCCAGCCCCCTGGTTTCCAAACCCAAAACACCAAACCCTTCCCCTTTACAAAAAACTAATTTTAGAAAAAAAAACAAGGGATTTTCCTGGGGGCCAAAATGGTCCCCCAAAAACCCAAAACCCTTTCCCCAAAATTCCTTCTACAATGAGTCAAAAAAAAAACGGTTTCCCAATTACCGTCTGCCCCAACTCCTTTAAACCCGAAACAAAATTTTTCCCCAAAAATCCTTCCCCCAAGGGTTAAAGGTCCCCCTTCCCCTAAAATCCCTTTTACCAAAACACCTTCCACCCAAAAACCCCAAATATAATTTTGTAAACAACCCAACCCCTCCCTCCAAAACCCCAAAAATCCCCCAAAGGGGCCTTTTTTTTTTCTCCTGTTTACCCCCAAAAAAAACTCTTAAATAAAAATTAACCCACCAAAATTTCCAAAAAAACCCCCCAATTTTTTAAAACCACAAAAGCAACACCCCTAATACCCCCTTTTTAAACCACCCAAAATTACTTAATGTGGAAATAACAATAAACCCCCCAAAAGGGGCCCCCCCCCGTAACCAACCCCCTAAAATTTTTCCCCCCAAAAACTAAAAGGGGCCCCTTATTCCCGAAATAACAACCCCCTTTCCCCAAACCCGCAAAAAAATTTCCCAAAATAGCAAACCACCCCTTTTCTCCCTTTATCCTTCCTTAATAAAACAAGGCAATTTTTCATTTTTAAACCAACTAAAAAGACCTGGTCCCCCCCCAAAACAACCAAAATTTGCCCAAACCATCCCTCCTAGTCACCAAATGGGTTTTTTACCTTTGCCGAACTAGGTTTGGGGTTTAAACTCCCCAACCCCCTTTCCAAAAGGGGTTTCCCCAAAAGGAAAAAATCCCTTGGCCCCATCCCTTTTTCCAAAATCTACCCCCCAAACCCATGGGACCAAACCAAAAAATCCCGAACCAAAATCATTTGCCCGATCCCCCCCAAACCAAAATCCCGGGAAGCCTTTTCCCCTTTTCACCATGCCCAAAATTAAAAACTCCCCCCAAACAAAACCCCCAAAAACCATCTTCCAACCCCCAAAAATTCAAAAAAATTTACTTTTAAAACACCAAAAGCAACCCCTTTTCCCCTTTTAAACCCAAAACTAATAAAAAACCCCCCCAAAATTTTCCTTTCCTTTCCAAACCCCTAAAACCACCTTGGGGTTATACAAAATAAAAATTCTCAAAAGCCAAAAATTTCAAAGCAAATTCCCCCTTTTTTAACCCCCCTTTTTAAAGTCTTTATTACCAAATAAAGGAAACATTTCAACTGAGACCTTTTTTCAACAAAAAAAATTTTTAAAATTCCTAGTTAAATTTTTTCACTTGTAATCCTTTTAACTCCCCCCCTTTTAAATTTTAACTTACTTTTTTTCCCGGCCTCCCTAAAAAGGACCCCCCAGTTACTCCCCCATCCCCCAACCCAAAATAAATAAAAAAAAATAAAAAAATTAAATAAAAAAAAAGCCAAAAATTTGCCGGTGGCCCTTTTTTTGAATGCCTTTTTTGGAAATTTCCCCCCCAAAAAATTATAAAAACCAATCTGCACCCCCTTAAAATTTACTGCCAACCCAAAAACTTTTTTAAAGCCCCTTTCCCCCTTTTTTTTACCCACCCCTTCCCAAACACCCCTTTTTTTTCCCCTTCCTTTTTATGCAAGTGATGTCCCTTCTTTAAAAGGGAAAAGGGGAAAATTTGTTTGTCTTTTTGAAACAAAAAAAACTAAAGGCAGGTTACTATGTTCCATTTTAAATAGTTTTAATAAGCCCAAAGTTAAATTTTTAAATTGGGAACCAAATTTAAAACTTTTTAAAATTTTAAGGGGGTTTTCCCCCGGGTGTAAAATGGAAAAAGGGGAATGCAAAAATAAAAAAAAAAAATTTAAAAAAATTAAAAAAAGAAAGGCCCGGGTTTTTGTTTAAGATTTTGTTTCGTAAAAGTTACCTAAGTAGGGTTTTTGTTAATTCTTTGGGAAGAAATAATTTTTCCCAAAAACAAACAGTTTTTTTGGTATCAAAAGTATTTTATAGGAAAAGGGTTTGATCTTTTAAAAAAAAAAACTCAAAAATTTCTCGTGTTTCCCTGTAAAAGTGCACCTAAAATTTACATTCTTGGGCCCTTTAAAATTTAAATTTTAAAAGGAAAGCTGTCAAAAATTTTGAATCAAAAATGGCCCACTTATTAACCGGGGAAAGGCGATTTGACAAAATTCCCTAAAATTTTAATTATTTTTCAAGGTTGCTTTAATGTTCCCAGTACTTGGTTACAAGTATTTTATAGGTTTTTCCTTTTAAAAAATTTTAACAAATCAGAAATTTGTTTTGGCGAGTGAAAATGCCAATTTTTCTTTTTCTTTTATTAAAAAAAGGAAAAAGGGAAAGCATTTACTCAAAAGCCCCGCAGTTAAGGGGGGTCTGAAAAATTTAAAAATTAATATTTTCAGAGGTTGAAAATTTCTTTCCTTTACTGTTTAAATATTTTATATTTTCCCAATTTTTAAATTTAAAACCCCGAATTTTTTGGGGGAAGATGGAAAAAAAATGAGCTGCCGCTTCTGTTTTAAAAAAAGGAAAAGGGAAATGAACAAAAGTTGATGGGTTGAAACACAATTTTTTGGATAAAAAAATCTTTTTTAATATATTTTTAACATACATTGGCCAAAATGGGGACAGGGAAAAAAATTGTCCGGTATTTTAGGCCCCCTTTTGAAAAGAGGGGGTTTAAAAAACAGGGGAATTCAAAAATTCCCCAGGGTGAAGGGGAAGGGAATCCAAAGAGGGGACCCAAAGGGCTTTTGTTAAAAGGAAAAAATTTAAAAAGGTGTTTGAGTAAAGGCAGGAGAACTAAAGGTTAGATGGGAGATGGGCGATGGAGACCCATTTACAATGGGGTAACAGTTTTGCATTACCTCCTAGTAAGGAAAAAAATCTTCATTTTACTTATAGTCATTGTTAGTTGTTTAGATTTCCAGTAGGAGTGATTATGACCTTGTCAAGGTTTTTGATGTTTCACATGACCATGTCAGAAAATTTAAAATTTTTCCTTTCAAAAATGGGGGAACATAAAAAGGAAAAAAGCCCCGACATGACCCGGAGGCCAAAATCAAAGGGGGAATAGTATATATAATGTATGTACAGATGAGTCTTGTTTAGATGGTTGAGAAGTAAATTGATCTCATAGTAAAAAGTCAGAATAGCTGATCAAAAATGATCTAATTACACATTACTGACTTTTTTGTAATCACAGGGAAAAAAATTTTTTTCCCACTGTAGTCCGATCTTGGAGTTGGTATATATAATTAGAAACTTCAGTATGAGGGCTTGTCCCCTGCAAAAAATAGTGCTTTCTGTGTTTTTGTTTAGAGCTGAGTAGTTTCACTTAATGTTTTAAAGTTTGTTTTGTTCAGTATTTGACCAGCTGTCATATATTCACACATACAGACCAAACCTCATAAATAAGAAAGTTCTTTCTAATGCCATGTATTTAAATAATGAAAGTTATAACTGTTTAATGTGTAGCACATTACACAACATTTCACAAACACAACCCTCATTGTGTACTAATATTTATGTTGTCTTGTTGTTTGCATCTAACTGTAAAAGTGATCTTTATGTTTGGGCTGTAGACACTACAGATTATTTTCATTGTACTCTTGGTATAGGTTTCACATTGTAATCATGACTTTGCCTGTACATTTCCAATGATTATTTTTCTGCAGCATTTTTGGGTTTTGTCTCAGTACTCTGATATGGTCTTTATAGTAATTTTAATCTTAACAGGCAATCCCAGAGCCCTATGAAAGGGAAAAAAAAAGCTGATCAGATTTACTGATAGCCTTGTTTTATCCAAATAAAAACCCAGGTTGTCTATGTATATCCAAGGTGTGTAAGATCTTCTCACTGAAGGATTGTGGAGAAGGGGAAAAAGGGGAACAATTGAATAGGTTGATTAAGAGACAACCCATTAACCCCCTTTGGCATAACAAAAGGATTAGCATACAAAGAGACTCTATCCTTATGAAGAACAAGAAAAGGTGGAAAACCATCAAAGCTTGAATCTCAGAAACCCTCTTAGCAGAGGTTAAAGCTAGTAAAAGAACTGTTTTCTGGGTACAAAACTTTTAAAGAAGCTGAAGCTGCAGGTTCAAAAGATTTCAATAGCAAATTCCCACCTTATCTCCACCCTACTTTATGCCTCTCCAATATATACCACAGTTAGCTTCTCTAAAACATAATTCAAATCCCATGGAGGTGGAACTGATTTCCTGGGAGGATTAATGTGATGGACGCTTTTGAGAAAAAAGTTTTACTTCCAGTCTAGAAGCTAAAGAAGGAATCAATGGTGGACAAACAGAAATGGATGACAAGCGAACTTTCATTGAGGAATATGCAAAACCACTCTTAAGTAACTCACACAAGTAAGAAAGAACAACAGGGATATCCACAGAAAATGGATCCCAACTATGTGAAAGACAGTAAGTAGAAAATCATTCCATTTAGATAAGTAAGGGCTTCTAGTATTGGATTTTCTGACCTTTTGCAGTACCCTAAGCACATCATCAGAAAAAAGATGTCTGAAAGGAATCAAAAGTTTATCACCCACAGAGTAAGATATAAAGTTGACGCATATGGATGAAGTAGAGATCCCTTGTCCTGTGTGAGAAGGTCGACTCTGTGAGATAACTTGTGATGACTGCTCTGGCTAAATGCAGAAAAAGAGGGAACCAGTGTTGTCTTGGTCAAAAGGGAGTCAGCAGCAAAATTTTTGGTTTGTCCTTCTGAATCTTGAGCAGAATTATTTGAATGAGAGGAAAGGGGATGCATAAAAAAAATCCCCTTCTGTGAGAAAGACAGGGTGCCCACCTTTCAAGCCACATAATTTGGGACTCTGGCATAAAAAAGAAGTTGCCTGCTCAGAGGGAGGCAAAAAGATCCACTAGAGGAGTACTCCACTGATGGACCAAATCCAGAAACACATCCCTGTGAAGCATCCATTCATGGGATTGAGTCATGGACCTGCTTAGAGTGTCTACCACAACATTTTGAGTGGATGAAATATAAACTATTTGAAGAGTCACCTTGTACTGAACTGCCAAGTTCTAAGCCATCAGGGCCAACCTGCAATGGATATATGACTTTGTCCCTCCATTCTTGTTTACATAACAGAGGACAGTGGTGTTGTCCATAAACACTTTCAGAAGTCCTGGATGAAACAGAGGATGGAAAGCCTGTAGATCTAGAATGAGAGCCCTCATTTCCTTGATATTGATATGTTCCTCCCTTTGAGAAGGAGACCAGAGACCCTACACCTTCTTTGTTGCAAAAGTTTCCCCCAACCTGTGTCTGAGGTGTCTGTGAAGAACTCTAGAATTAGTTGAACCTGATGAAGAGGAAGGCCTGGATTCAGATAAAATGGCTGAACCCATCAAATAAGCTCTGATTTGAGGCATGAGAGAAGAGGAAGTACAAACTCCAGAGGATGAGCATGCTGCATCCAAACTGATTTCAGGTACTACTGAAACTTCCTCATGGGATGTTTTACCAGTGGCACCATAGGTATTGTGGATACCATAAACCCAGTAGTCTGAGAAACTTCCTGGCAGTTACAGATGGAAGAGGCAGTAGACTGCAGAAGGAGGAAGTGAGAGACAGAATAATTTCTGGTGAAAGGAAAGGCATCATTAGATCTGTTCTTAGCCTGCACCCTAGGAAAATGTCAACCAAAGAAGGGGAAGAAAATTATTTTTTGAAATGTATTGTGAATCCCAACCTTTGCAGGAGACAGCAAACTGCAGATTTTGAACTAACTGTTCTGGAAGAGGAGCCAGAAAAAGGAGATTGTGCAGGTATGGCTATACCTGAATACCTCTGACCCTGCAATAATCAATCACAGGGGCCAACATTTTGTGAATAAACTTGGGACAGTAGACAGACCAAAGAGCAAGTCAGAGAACTGAAAGTGCAAAGAAGCCACAGAGAAACATAAACATTTCCTGTAAAGAGTATGAATAGCAATGTGTAGGTAGGGAAAGGTTTTAAAAAAGGAAACAATTAGAAGTATATCCAACAAAGTCCATGAACTCCATGCCACCATAGACTTGCACTCCCCAGATATAGTCATCCTGATAGAAGCCTGGCTAAAACCTCACATTACCAGTGAGCAAATACTCCCTACAGGTTATGGCATACTAACAGTAGACCGGCTAAACAAGAAAGCAGGCAGTGTAACTATAATATTTAAACAGCATCTAAACATCCAGATCTTAAAATCATCAGCTCCACAAATAGGCAATGAAGAAATAATATATACCAACCTCAAAATAAACCAAAACAAAACCATCAACATAATTGGATGCTACTTCCCACCTGGCCAAAACATCCCTCCACTAGAAAACCTCCTCAGCTGGTCTACCCACCATCTCCCCCAAGAAACTATCATTTTAGGTGATTTCAATATTGACTGGCAATCCTGTTCTGGCAACCATCCAACCCATCATATAAACCTTCATGGCTTCACCCAACTAGTCCAGTCATCAACCAGGATAAATAAAAACTCCAGCAAGCACACTACCCTGGATTGGATACTAGTCAGTAAGAGCCCCCAGTCATATATAACAGGTTGCTTATCAGATAGCCTCAGTGATCACTCCCCAACATTCCTACTCAAAATACCTATACCAAGCTAAACCTGTCATCTACCGTCCAGATACATAAAAATAAACTTTAACCCACTCACATTCATCTCATCCCTCAAAGAATGTAACTGGCATCCTCTAAAATTACCCCAGTCTTGATGACGAGTTGAATTTTTAATACTACCTTCCTGAGCATCTTTAATTACCATGCCCCCATAAGACTTTCCAGAATCAAAGCACAACCCTCCCCATGGCTACAGAAAACCAGTAAGTCAGAAATGAAAAACAGGGATAAAGCTTGGGAGCACTGTTTGCAAAAGCAAAACCCCCTCAACTAGACAGAAATTCCTAGAACTACACAATAGAGTCAAAAAGCTGATAAAACAGGACAAATTCCAATACTACCAGTCTGTCCTAGACTCCTCCCAACACAGCCCCAAACAATTCTGGTCCTCCATAAACTCCATCCTCTACCCAGGTAAAGTCCGTACCCCTCCTCCTAACATCCCTCACTCCTCTTTCAACACACACTTCACACAAACCATACTATCACTAGCTAAACAACACAACCCCCTCCTACATCCCACACCTTCAACTACTAATCTCCCCACTGCCTTCTCTTTTCTCCTGTACCTACCCCCAACATAAAAAAACTCTTAATTAAACTTAAGCCCACCAAATTAGCAGCAGACAACCTCCCAAGTGAATACCTACAAATCGCAGCTGATGCTCTGGCCTACCCAGTATCCATCTTGATTAACCGATCTCTGTCAGAAAGTTACGTTCCCACACTGTGGACAGTATCACATATAATTCCCTCCACAAAGGCGGACCCTCCACAGAACTAACCAATTACCGCCCCATAGCTATTCTCTCTCCACTCTCCAAAATACTAGAGAGATGCATACACTCTCAGGTCTCAGACTACCTCCTTACTAACAACCTCCTTTCCAATACTCAGCATGGTTTCCGACCAAACCATAGCACCACCACTGCCTTACTCTCCTTTACTAACACTATCCTTCAGCATAAAAACAATGGCTATCTCTCCTCTGCTACTTTCCTAGACCTATCTAAAGCATTTGACATGGTCCCACACAAACAACTTATCCCTGTCCTCAATAACCTATCCTTCTCACAATCAGTCACCAACTGGTTTCAGAGTTACCTGTCTGACCGCCAACAATCCATTGTATGGCAGAATGACATATCTCCCCAACTACCTGTCTCCATAGGGGTTCCCCAAGGATCCATCCTTGGACCCCTACTCTTCTCTGTTTTCACCAATAATCTAGCCTCTGCCACCAAACATGGCACACTCATACAATATGCAGATGACTCAACCATCATCTGCTCAGCCCAGTCCCTACCAAAACTGCAAAAAGTCACACAGGAAGCCTTTTCCTCTGTTGAAACTTTGTTATCCGATGCCCAATTAATACTCAACCCAAACAAAACTAAACTACTCATCTTCCAACCCACCAAACATACTCAAAACAACTCTCACTTTAACATCACAGCAAAAGACAACACCACTATATACCCAACTGAACACACCAAATTACTAGTAGTGGAAATAGACAATAAACTAAAATTTGACATTCACATATCCATGATCATAAAAAAGTCCACAAAAAACTAGGAGCATTATATAGAAATAAGCAACTTCTCACCAAAGCAGCAAAGATTTCAATAGCAAATTCCCACCTTATCTCCACCCTACTTTATGCCTCTCCAATATATACCAACCTAAGGCAAAGCAATCTAAACAAGCTAGAGACCTGCTACAACAAAATCACCAAATTTGCCACAGGGGCATCCTACCGTAGTCACCACTGTCTCTCACTTGCTGAACTAGGCTGGCTTGAACTCCCTCACCTCCTTCAATGGTATCAACTCTCACTTGCCCACAAACTAGTAAACCATCCACTAAATGTCCCATCCCTCCAGAATCTACTCCAACCCTATCGCACCACCAGACCACTAAGATCCAGCAACAAAAATCACTTGCAGATCACTAAAGCCAATAACTCTGCTGGTGAAGCACTATTCTCTTGCACCATAGCCAAATTATGGAACTCCCACCCACACACAATTACCTCCATACCATCATGCACCCACTTCAAAACTTTACTAAAAGTGCACCTAAAAACATGCTGGCTATGCCCTTGCAACTCCCACTCTAATATCACCCACCCCATCCAACCATTGCCTTTCTTTCCACCCCACTAACTACCTTGATTATAGCAAGCTCAGATGCTCATAAGCCAGTATTTATTATACAGCAGGAACTTCTTATTGTAACATTTGTTAATGTGTGTTATGTACTTCACAGATAAAGATTCTAGTTGTCTACTGATGTACTATGTTCTTCATCTGTAAATATGTTGCAAGTAATTGCTATGTTAAATTGTTAATCACTATGTAATCCAATGTAACATCTGTCTGTTTATTTTAACTGTGGAGCTTTTCTCCCCGGGCCTCCGCTGAAAATGGTCCTACATCCAGTCGGACACTCCTGATCAACAAATATAAATAAATAAATAAATAAATAAATAAATAAATAAATACGCCTAAGAAATTTGTCCAGGTGTTCTGTTTTTATGATTATGCTTTCTGTGTTATGGTAAATTTGCTAGAGATCTGATCATAAAGTCCAGGAGGTCTGCAGGCATTAAGATTTATCTGCCACTGTAATTCTTTGTAATGCTTTCTTTATATACTTTAGCTCTTCAAGACACCCTATTCAGTTTTCATTCCGTGTACTGCATGTGATGTCCCCTCTGACTAGGGATGGTGACTTTGACTCTGTCTTAGAAACAAAAAAAACTACAAAGCAGGTTACATCAGTGTTACCATGATAAATCAGCGTGATACAGCCTAATGTGACATGGAAATGCGTGGTCACCAAATAACCACATTTAAATTTTAGAGATTGTCACTACCAGCATGTACAAATGTATAAGGAATGCAAGAAATGCAGCAGAAAACACCCTGTACTGGGTTAGACCAAGAACGGCAAGATTCTGCTACAGAGTAGTATCAGTAAAGTTACTAAGTAGCTATTGTTCAAGGTTGCTGTTAAGGTAAGAAATAATACAAAGACAAACAGAATATCTGGCTATACAAATGTATTTGTATAGGTACACATGGTTTGATACAATTTTAACAAATCAGTATCTCAAAGTTACTCGTGCTGTTCATGTGAAAAGTGCACATATATGAGCATATCATTGTTCTTTTATTAAATAAGGAAAGCTGAATGCAGTTATGACTCAAACTATGTTTTCCATCTTGCAGTCTAACTTGGTGAACGTCTGTATTTGAGAAAACTTCATAAGTATAACTTATGGCAGAGGCCCCTCTGACATCCTTATGTTCTTTCCTTAGTACTGTCTACAAGTATTTTATGCAGCCGTTTCCTCTCTTAATTTAATTTAGTAACACAGCTGCAGAATTTGCATAAGGCAGAGATGAAACTTATGCCAGCTGCTTTGCTGTCTGTTATAATAACAGGAAAAGGAATGTAACATTTCATCTCAAGCTGCAGTTAGTGGGTCTGAAATATTAAGCATTCATATTTTCAGAGTATGAAAAATAACTTACATTTACTGTAATATGATTCTATATTCCCATCACATTGCCACCCAGACTGGGGCACAGACTGGAAAACAAAATGATTGACTGCCAGCTACTGTAAATATTGGAGGAAACTGTTAACAAGAAGATATGAGTGAGGAATAGAAACACGATTTCTGGCATAAGAACTCTCAATATAGTCACATGACATAGGTCAGTGCAGCAGGGAAGTTGTCCTGGGTATTTCCTAGCCTCCTTTTGAAAGCAGAGAGGGCAGTTACATACTCACAGGGGTGATTCATTCTAGGTGATGGGAGCAATCAAACAAAAGACCCCAAAGCTAGTTAAGGAACTTAATGGTGTTTGTGTAAAGGCAGGAGAAGTAAAGGATTCCAGATGGGAGATGAGCAGATGGAGACCCATTTACTAATGGGCGCTAACAGCCTTTTAGCATTACTCTCCTAGTATGAAATAAAATCTTCATTTTACTTATAGTCATTGTTAGTTGTTTAGATTTAAACCAGTAGGAGCGGTGATTATGACCTTGTCAAGTGTGGTTTTGATGTTCTCTGGCGATGACCATGTCAGAGAAACATGTAATATTTTGCCAGGTACTGGCTACAAAATGGGTGAACATAAAAATGGGATACAGTAAGCTCCAAACAACAAGACATGTACCCTGGAGGCAGCAGATCAAAGGGGGAATAGTATATATAATGTATGTACAGATGAGTCTTGTTTAGATGGTTGAGAAGTAAATTGATCTCATAGTAAAAAGTCAGAATAGCTGATCAAAAATGATCTAATTACACATTACTGACTTTTTTTGTGTGTGACATCACAGAAGTTGGGGAAATTTCCCCTTTCTCCATATAATTAGAAACTTCAGTAAAATAGTGCTTTCTGTGTTTTGTTTTAGAGCTGAGTAGTTTCACTTAATGTTTTAAAGTTTGTTTTGTTCAGTATTTGACCAGCTGTCATATATTCACACATACAGACCAAACCTCATAAATAAGAAAGTTCTTTCTAATGCCATGTATTTAAATAATGAAAGTTATAACTGTTTAATGTGTAGCACATTACACAACATTTCACAAACACAACCCTCATTGTGTACTAATATTTATGTTGTCTTGTTGTTTGCATCTAACTGTAAAAGTGATCTTTATGTTTGGGCTGTAGACACTACAGATTATTTTCATTGTACTCTTGGTATAGGTTTCACATTGTAATCATGACTTTGCCTGTACATCCCCTGTACCTAAGTGCACAGGTCTTCATGATATTTCTGCTGCAGCATTTTGGTTATGTCTCAGTACTCTGATATGGTCTTTATAGTAAGTATAATCTTAACAGGCAATCCCAGAGCCCTGCGATGAAAGGAAACAAAAAGCTGATCAGATTTACTGATAGCCTTAGTTTTATCCAAATACAACCTAGGTTGTCTATGTATATCCAAGGTGTGTAAGATCTTCTCACTGAAGGATTGTGGAGAAGGGAAGAAAGTGAACAATTGAATAGGTTGATTAAGAGACAACCCATTAACCCCCTTTGGCATAACAAAAGGATTAGCATACAAAGAGACTCTATCCTTATGAAGAACAAGAAAAGGTGGAAAACCATCAAAGCTTGAATCTCAGAAACCCTCTTAGCAGAGGTTAAAGCTAGTAAAAGAACTGTTTTCTGGGTACAAAACTTTTAAAGAAGCTGAAGCTGCAGGTTCAAAAGATTTCAATAGCAAATTCCCACCTTATCTCCACCCTACTTTATGCCTCTCCAATATATACCACAGTTAGCTTCTTAGCTTCTCTAAAACATAGTTCAAATCCCATGGAGGTGGAACTGGTTTCCTGGGAGGATTAATGTGAAGGACGCCTTTGAGAAAAAAAGTTTTACTTCCAGTCTAGAAGCTAAAGGAGGAATCAATGGTGGACAAACAGAAATGGATGACAAGCGAACTTTCATTGAGGAATACGCAAAACCACTCTTAAGTAACTCACACAAGTAAGAAAGAACAACAGGGATATCCACTGAAAATGGATCCCAACTTTGTGAAAGACACCAAGTATAAAATCATTCCATTTAGATAAGTAAGATCTTCTAGTATTGGGTTGTCTGACCTTTTGCAGTACCCTAAGCACATCATCAGAAAAAAAATATCTGAAAGGAATCAAAAGTTTATCACCCACAGAGTAAGATATAAAGTTGACGCATATGGATGAAGTAGAGATCCCTTGTCCTGTGTGAGAAGGTCGACTCTGTGAGATAACTTGTGATGACTGCTCTAGCTAAATGCAGAAAAAGAGGGAACCAGTGTTGTCTTGGTCAAAAGGGAGTCAGCAGCAAAATTTTTGGTTTGTCCTTCTGAATCTTGAGCAGAATTATTTGAATGAGAGGAAAGGGGGGGATGCATAAAGAAACATCCCTTCTGTGAGATAGACAGGGTGCCCACCTTTCAAGCCACATAATTTGGGACTCTGGCACAAAAAAGAAGTTGCCTGCTCACAGGGAGGCAAAAAGATCCACTAGAGGAGTACTCCACTGATGGACCAAATCCAGAAACACATCCCTGTGAAGCATCCATTCATGGGATTGAGTCATGGACCTGCTTAGAGTGTCTACCACAACATTTTGGGTGGAAGAAATATAAACTATTTGAAGAGTCACCTTGTACTGAACTGCCAAGTTCTAAGCCATCAGGGCCAACCTGCAATGGATATATGACTTTGTCCCTCCATTCTTGTTTACATAACAGAGGACAGTGGTGTTGTCCATAAACACTTTCAGAAGTCCTGGATGAAACAGAGGATGGAAAGCCTGTAGATCTAGAATGAAAGTCCTCATTTCCTTGATATTGATATGTTCCTTCCTTTGAGAAGGAGACCAGAGACCCTACACCTTCCTTGTTGCAAAAGTTTCCCCCAACCTGTGTCTGAGGTGTCTGTGAAGAACTCTAGAATTAGTTGAACCTGATGAAGAGGAAGGCCTGGATTCAGATAAAATGGCTGAACCCACCAAAGAAGCTCTGATTTGAGGCATGAGAGTAGAGGAAGTACAAACTCCAGAGGATGGGCATGCTGCATCCAAACTGATTTCAGGTACTACTGAAACTTCCTCGTGGGATGTTTAACCAGTGGCACCATAGGTATTGTGGATACCATAAACCCAGTAGTCTGAGAAACTTCCTGGCAGTTACAGATGGAACAGGCAGTAGACTGCAGAAGGAGGAAGTGAGAGACAGAATCATTTCTGGTGAAAGGAAAGGCATCATTAGATCTGTTCTTACCCTGCACCCTAGGAAAATGTCAACCTAAGAAGGGGAAGAAAATTATTTTTTTGAAATGTATTGTGAATCCCAACCTTTGCAAGAGACAGATAGCAAACTGCAGATTTTGAACTAACTGTTCTGGAAGAGGAGCAAGAAAAAGGAGATTGTGCAGGTATGGATATACCTGAATACCTCTGACCCTGCAATAATCAATCACAGGGGCCAACATTTTGTGAATAAACTTGGGGCAGTAGACAGACCAAAGAGCAAGTCAGAGAACTGAAAGTGCAAAGAAGCCACAGAGAAACATAAACATTTCCTGTAAAGAGTATGAATAGCAATGTGTAGGTAGGAAGTAAAGGAAACAATCTATAAAGACAGCATGCAACAAGTTGGAACTTTTAGAATAGTGTTTAAATGGGAAAGGTCCAAAATGAGCCTCCAAGGACCATCTTTTTCTGGGTAAAAAAAACATTCTTGAGTAAACCCTCTTCCCCTGTGATCTAGAGGGATAGGTTTAATTGCACCCTGAACAACTAACTCTTTTAAAATTTGTGGAGACAAAGACAACTGATTTGGCGGAGGTTGAGGAATGCCCCTGAAAGGAGGAAGGTTTTTCCAAGTCATGAAATATCCATGTTGGATAATAGAGAGAACCCAGGAATCCTGAGTTATACTTGCCCAAGCTGTAAGAGAGCAGGATAGATGAAGAGAAAGAAGAGCAAGATTTGGGGGTGGTTGGTAGTCACAGACTACCTGGCCTATCTGCAAAGGGCTGCTGAGAAGGGGGATCTGGATGTGAAGTCTTAGGCTGAGGTAGTCTTCTCAGAGTTTTCTTAGTTCTGGAAGAAGAGGAAGAAGAAGAAGACAGGTATGTAAGTTTATTAACAAAAAATGTCTTAGAAGGAAAAATTCTGTGGAATACAGGGAAAGGCAACACAAAAATGTGTTTAATGTCCTGAAGATCTTTTCCCTTTTTTTATAAAGACTTAAATAAATCTACAGCTGCAGTATCAAACAGGGCATTATTATCCAGAGGAGCATCCATCAGTTTTTGTTTGATGTCATCTAGCAGCAGTTGAAGCTTCAACTAAGAATACCTTCTAAGGACAGAACCAGAATCAGCTGCTCTAGATGATGCTTCTGCTGCATCATAACTGTATTTGATTGAATGTCTAGTCACATGACAGGAAGCTCCTAGATGGGACATCACCTGATTTTTAAAGTCAGGATCTGGAAGCTCTGAAAGAGCTTGAGAGGCCTGAGAAAGAAGAGCCAAGGAATGCCTGGACATGTGTGTTTGATAGTTTATGGCTCAAAAGCTAAAGTGGCAGAAGTATAAACCTTTTTCCCAAGTCTTTCTATTACCTTACTCTCCTTATCTGAAGGAAGAAGCTTAGAAAATGGTTACAACCTAGAGGATTTGTCAGAGGCAATGGATGCCACAGCTGAATGACATTTGTAAAGGAATCTTCAATTATCAGGCACCTTTTAAAATCTGTCAGGCCTTTTAGGAGCAGGAGTCTGTGAATCTGGGGCCTTAGAAGCAGAAGAGAAACCATCCAAAATGCTGGTACTACAAGTGGCACAGCTGAAGAAGTCATAATACCTTTTTTGCACCTCAGAGACCTGACAGAAGTCCCATTTAAAGAATTTCCTAATCTTATTAATAGTTTCCACCAAAAGCAATCTCTTCTACTGGAGAATCTGCACCATTGGATTATTCCTTAGGGGAAGTGTATTCTAAAGAGAATATAATTTCAGTTGAGTATGCAAAGGGTCCTTATCAGATGAAGACTCATCCTCTGAGAACTCCTATTCCCTAACCCTCCTAACAGGGTCAGAAGTAAAGGTGGGAAAAGAAACAGCAGTACAAGGCTTAAGAGCCATTAAAGCCTTAATCAATTCCATTGCAAATGTATCCCAGTCAGACTGAGGTGACATAGGGGGTGGAAGATGCTTTGTTTTCTGTTTTTTCTTAACATGCCCTCTGCTTGATGACAAGTAGAAAGACTCAGTGTAGGCCTACCTTCAATGACCGACACTGGGACCTCTTCCCTAAGTAGAGTGTGAAATATGTCTCTGGACCCTTCCAACACAACAAGCCATGGTTCCCCTTGTCCATTTGAAATGGACATCTGCACTGCCTCTGAGGATGTGCCTAGATAAGATTGTCTAATGGGCTCCAAAGTGGTACCAGCCAAAAAAACACACCCAACTTCCAGACATACCTCTGAGTTTCCACTAACCTCACAGGATATGTCAGTGAAAAGAGGCACAGCAGAAGAGGATTCAGGCCTAGGTTTACTGATCTTCCTCTTCAAAGTCAGCTTGGCTGAGGGACCCACAGAAACCTCCATAACGTACTTAGTTAATTTTTTCAAATGTTGGTTTTCTAAGTATAAGCTCAAAGCCAAAAGATGGCTTCACAAGGTTTTAAGACAATGGCCTGACAAATAACACAGGAGCGGTGGTCCTGATTAAGGCTTAGACAAAACAGACAAAGATCGTGGCTGTCCTTATGTGGAATTTGCCTTCCACATCTACACTTGCCCTTCCTGGATGACATGAACTAAACAAAAAAGGCAGTAGCAATAAACAATTAACCCCAAAGGGGCACTTAGCTGGAAACAGCAAAGGAAAAAAGCAGCAGAGCAAAGTATGAGTCAAGCATTTTTAATGACAGCAGAGAAAATCTGAGGATTGCATGAGCAGACATCCTTTTATGGATGACAATCCCAAGCCATATGTGTGATGTCCCCTGTACTTCCAGCAGCTGAAAGCTGTTATATGCTGGCCAGATGTGGGGTTGCTTGGGGTAAAGTATACCAATATATAAAAAAATACTGCAACATTAGAATATAAGGACATCACTGCATCCATAGCCTCACTGACCACAGCCTGAGCACTGCATGCTCAACCTCAATGTCCCACAGCATGAACTCTATGTGCACAACCTCACTGATCCACAGGCTAAACATGACATGCACAGCGACACTGACTCACAGCCTGAACACTGTATGGACAGCCTCACTGACCCACAGCCTGAACACTGCATGCACAGCATCACTGACCCACAGCCTGCACACTGCATGCACAGCGACACTGACTCACAGCCTGAACACTGCATGCACAGTAACACTAACTCACAGACTGAACACTGTATGGACAGCCTTACTGACCCATGTCCTGTACACTGTATGCACTACCACACTGACCCACTGCCTGAATTCAGTGTGCAGAGCCTTAATGACCCACAACCTGAATATTACATGCACAGCCTCATTGATCCACAGCCTGAACACTGCATGCACAGCCTCACTGACCCACAACCTGAACACTGCATGTATAACCTCACTGATGCGCAGCCTGAAATCTGTGTGCACAGCCTTAATGACCCACAGCCTGAACACTGCATGCACATTGACACTGACCCACAACCTGAACATTGCATGCACAGCCTCACTGACCCACAGCCTGAACATTGTATGGACAGTCTCACTGACCCATGTCCTGTACACTGTATGCACAGCCTCACTGAACCACAGCCTGAACTCTGTGTGCACCGCCACATTGACCCACTGCCTGAAATCTGTGTGCACAGCCTTAATGATTCACAGCCTGAACACTGCATGCACAGCCTCACTGACCCACACCCTGAACACTGCATGCACAGTGACACTGACCCACAGCCTGAACACTGCATGCACAGCCTCACTGACCCACAGCCTGAACACTGTATGGACAGCCTCACTGACCCACAGCCTGAACACTGCATGTACAGCCTCATTGACACACAGCCCGAACACTGCATGCACAGCCTCACTGACCCACAGCCTGAACACTGCATGCACAGCCTCACTGACCCACAGCCTGAACATTGCATGCACAGCCTCACTGACTCACAGCCTGAACACCGCATGCACAGCCTCACTGACTCACAGCCTGAACACTGCATGCACAGACTCACTGACCCAGAGCCTGAACACTGCATGCACAGCCTCACTGACCCACAGCCTGAACACTGCATGCACAGACTCACTGACTCACAGCCTGACCACTGTATGCATAGTCTCACTGACTCACAGCCTGAACACTGCATGAATCAGTTGTATGGGTAAGGACTGTTGGCTAGGATTCCAGAGTTGTCAAGTTGTAGGTATGCAGGTAAGTATTTTACTTGATTTATTTATTTGTTCCTTTATTGATTGTTTGGAGTAAATGCATTTTGGAGGTGAAAGAATGAAGCTAGACCCTGTTGTCTGTTGAGAACTCTTTGTTTTAATAAAAGTATCAACACATACCTCTGACATACTTTTACAGTGTATAGAAAGAAACTTTAGGGGGAAGAAACATGTCCTGAAAGACAGAGCCAATATGGATAGTGATAAAAACAACAAAAACTGATGTCTGTGCTGTTTGGATTACTTTCAGAGAAATTACTATTAACTCTATAGCATTTATGTGCTGGCTAGGTAATAGTTATATCTCCCTGTCAGTACTAATGACTGCATTTATGGGAGAGCAGAAGTGAATGGAGTTTGGTGGAGTTTTTCCTGTTTGGACCTGTTTTCAGCTTTGCAGGCTTTATCATATAGAAAAGGTTATAATACAAAGCTTCTGTTAGAAAAAGTGCCTTGCATTTTATATTTTTCCTGTTATATTAGCATAATGTATGATTCCATTATGTGACATAAGGTTATGTCATACAAAATGTTCAGCGTCCAAACTAATAGAAAAGCAAAGGTTTTACCTGACCTTTTTTAGCCAGTGTGAGACTTCTGTATTTGTATAACAGGACTCCTTTTTTAGCATGAAAAATATCTTTGTCTTTGAAACTGTTCAGTGTTTTCATGTGATACCAATGGACACAGCAGTGGACCATACTACAGAAATGTACTACAATAGCTGTTTAAAGTAGCATGTCATTTTCTGTACCAAAGTGATAAATGCTTTACATGTTAAGACCATTATATGTTTTTGCATATCATCTACCTTCTGTACTACCTGAATACTCATACAGTCAATTCAATAAAGCCAACATGGCCCATTTACATCGTATGCACTGTTTTTGATTCAGTAAGAGGTGCACACTGCCATGCAAACAAGGTAAACACTGTGGCATGCTAATTACAGCATAAGAAGCTGAATTGTATGCTAATCAACCAATCCAAGATGGAGGAGCTATTCAACAATCTATAAAGCAACCATGTAGACTCATTGCTGGTTTTCCCTGCAAATTCCAGAACCTATTGGTATACAACCATGGAAACTAGATTACATGGAAAGAATGTTGGGGCAGTACAATCCATTGACATGTACTGAAATATTCACAGTATGTGCCATGCTACACAACATCATCCTGAGGAAACAGCTTCAGCAGAATCAGCAGGGGAAAGAGCACATATCCCACCACCAATGCCCAGGTCACCACAGCTACACACAGATGAGAAGTTGAAGGGGAACCAGCAGCAGTTGTGGGTGTAGGCAGATGTAGGTGTGCTCAACATGCCCTCACATTGGTTAAGACACAATGCATAGCACACTCACTCACCACCTAAGGGCCTAAAATCTTCCTCCTATGCACATACATATACTAACATTGATGCCAGGCAGCTCTCACATCCTTTACCTTCCCATGTATTAGTTGTGGACTGCTTGCATCAGACAGAGTCAGCCCTGAACTAGAACTGTTGCAACTGCTGGATTTACAAGGTAAGTACTGAACCTGGAGTGTATTGTGTAATAATATGAATGAATGGCATAATCTTTCATTTCGTTACTTGGTAGTGTAAGCAAGTCAAAGGTGAGAGATTTGTAAAGAAATGATGTTAACATGTGACAGCAGAGACTTACTTGGCTTGTATGTGTCCATTATTAAGTAGTAGGCCTCAGGCATCAAAGATTCACACAGACCTACCTCTCAAACGTAGTGATGGTCAATGGTCACTGCATACTCTAAGTTTAGCACCATGAGTTTAAACTGGAAAATCATTAAAGAGAGAAGTTAGAAAGTGATGTTACACATTGCAGTTTCAGACTTCACAACTCTCACAAGATTATTCACAATAAAATTAGTAAATGCTGATGCTATCAACCGTCTAACTTTCTAAGACCAATATAAGTCAAAGTTATAATTGCCAGTTCAACATCACATAAGCAGGTATACTAAGCACTTAGGTAGCTAAGCACCCTGAGCATCAGACACAAAGCTTATGCATCCTTGAATCCAAAATGTATGAAACAGGGTTATGGCACAGATATCATTACTTGCACAGAGTCTTGTTTGAGGAGGGGGGCAGGAAGCCTAGGCTGACTCAAAAGGTCAGTGAGTGTGTAAGAGAAGCAGGCAGACATTTGGATAAACCAACAAGTGGACAGTGAGACAAAATGAATTTCAAGCTGCATGGCTGAAACATGTAACTATTGTGTGAGTGTCTGTAGGGTTGCTCCTGGTAAAATTGGTGTGTGAGTGGCTGATAAATGCTAGTTCTATGTCTTGGTATGTCAGACAGGTGTGAGCCATTCATGGTAGAGGTGACAGTTCATTGGTGTCATCCCCGATTATAAGAACTGGCTCTGCCAGTAGTTGCACCTGCATGTTGATGCCCACGGTCAGATGCACTGCTGCAGCATGAATCTGACTGTGGTCTGCTGGATGAACTCCCTTCACCAGGACATCCAGGACCATGACCCCATGGCCTGCCATGTCTTGGTGTGGAGAGTATTGCCACAATAAGAGCATCATTAGCACAGCCACATTGGTTAACACCAGGTGATGTGGCTGACCTACACCCATGAGGATACTGTTCCCCTTCCATTAGATGTTCCATCACAGACATCACTCGTTCCATCACAGACAGCCCTCATTCCAATGTGTCATTCATCCCATCCATTGAATCAGCAACACATTAGAGGCAGTCACTCATAATAACCTTTGCCACATCTACAACACTAAGCATTTCTCTGGAGCACCTATGGGAACATGCCTGTGTTTCCACAATGGCCCTAAAAATGCAATGAGTGGCATGGGAAGACACATCTGGATAAGGTGGAGGATGGATAGCAGACCTTCTCTGAGCACCCCTAACATCTCTCCTGTGTGGCCCCTCACCCATACTTTCACTACATCCAGGGTCAACAGGCACTGAAGCCACAGTAACTACACTTTCCTGATCAATTGCCTCACCCTCTACCTGTCCAATATCTTCATAGGTTCATAGGTTGGTATTAGGCTATCAGCCCTAGGGCCTATACAAGTCTAGCCATAATAATTCCCTGGCTATATCTTCCCACAGTATTTACTTCTCTGAACCCTGGATCTGAGGGCTCATTGGAATGGGTGGGTGTAGGCCTACTAGCTGTATCCAAGAGAATTGCAGGAAATGGCTGTATGTCAACTTCAGTGTCAAATTCAACATCTGCTCCACTGACTGTGCCTCTGTTTGACCAGCATCATCATCATCATCAGAGTCTGCTGATACTCTGACATCGGGTGGTAGAAGCCCCACACTTCCACTGTCAGGATCTGTGCATCACTACACACACACATGTAAAGTCCATACAGGCTTCTTGCAAAGCCAACACAGAGTTTATTGAGACCCAAGGAGGGAGTTTTTGTGACTTAACATTTGAAACTGCTGGACTGGTGATGAAATTTCTAGAACTGTAACATTTATCCATGGAACAATGATTTTTTCTGGTAGTAACATTAATGTTAAAAAAATTTACTTTGCATTTTAGAACTGATGAATTAGAATAAAAAGATGTTACAACACATGATGGGTTCATGCTAAACTGTTGGTAACAGTGTGAAGACTACAGAAGACAGAAACTTAATGAATGAGGGATGAAAGCTGTTTTAAAATGTAAAACACTTTCCAAGTGTTATGTTTGTGCTGGTCATGGGGGATATTAAGATATGGTGGGTCACCTAAATTGTGTATCTTTTGTGGTGACTTTTCTCATTTAATGATTGTGACAAGATACAATGTAACCAATGTGGGGAGAAGGATATACAGCTAGAAGGTATGTGGCTGAATGTAGAGTATCATGATACAATGTAACCAGTGTGAGGAGAAGGACATACAGCTAGAAGGTATGTGGCTGAATGTAGAGTATCATGATACAATGTAACCAGTGTGGAGAGAAGGACATACAGCTAGAATGTATGTGGCTGAATGCAGAGTATCATGATACAATGTAACCAGTGTGAGGAGAAGGACATACAGCTAGAAGGTATGTGGCTGAATGTAGAGTATCATGATACAATGTAACCAGTATGAGGAGAAGGATATACAGCTAGAAGGTAAGTGGCTGAATGTAGAGTATCATGATACAATGTAACCAGTGTGAGGAGGAAGGACATACAGCTAGAAGGTGTTTGGCTGAACAAAGGTTGTGTAACAAAGGACACTTTTGGATGGATTGTTAAGAGCAAACAATAAATTAAAAAGAAGGGAAAAGGGAGGAAAACATACATGAGGAAGGATGAAAAGAGTCTGAGAGGGTGAAGTGAGCAAAGAAACTGCAAAAGAAAATATGGAGGAGAAAAAAGAGAATAGAGTTTGCATGCAGGAATAGAGGTCAGGAGAAGGAGTTGACACTAAGCTTTTTTTAAATTCTAGCCAGTGAAAAGTCTGTTTCTGAATATTAAAGACTATTTATATATAAACTCAGGAAGAAATATTCAACAGGGAATATAGTAAAAAAAACTAAATGAACAGTTTAAAATATTTCTCCTAAAGTTAAAAAGAAGAAAAAGTGACAATGTCAGAGTACTTTTAGTAAATGTGAATAATATTATTAACATTTTAAGAAGGATAGGGATACTGGAATGTGTGCTAAATGTGATGTGGATGTTATTCTGTTGGAGGATGTAAGATATCTGACAAGTAGAGAAAGATTGTAAGCAGAAACATTGTGGGGTGGAAATATAATAAGCATCTTAGGAAGCAAAACTTCTTCTGGAGTGGCTGTGTTCTGTAAAGAAACAGTAAAAATACCAGATATAGTACTGGTAAAGAAGGGACGGTTAACAGATGTGTATGTGAGGTGGAGAGAACATGTTTATAGAATTATAGTATTATATGCATATACAGCTAACAAGAAAAATATTAGACTATGTGGTGGTTAACAGGGAAGTTAGAATTGCAGGGGACTTTAATTGTGATTTAAGGGGAAAATGTAAAAAGAAAGAAAAGTGAAAAATACAGAAAGTGATGGAATATGGTAAATTAGCTGTGTGGAGCAAAAGTCAACAGACTTACAGAAGGAGGCACTTGGATATGAGATGGATTATTTTATATTATCTGAAGGCATGGGGGATAGCAGATGGTGATACCGTTATGATAAGTTTTTTCAGAACATTTAGCAACATGGATGGAGGCTATGGAAGAAAGGGAGTATATTCAAATAGTAAAGGGAAATGAAAAATAAATGAGAAATTATTGGTTGAAATTGGAAAGTAGGAAGTATTGCAGTTATGGAAGAAACATATAACTATGACAGACTCCTATAAAAACTGGTCTGAGTGGTTGACTGAATTTAAAAATAAAATAAAACAGTTGTTTTTTCAGTGGCTTAATGAAGTCAGAAAAAGAGAGAGTGAAGTAAGGGGAAATTTATAGAAATGTATTAGAGAATTTATAGAATAATGCAACAGTATTATAACATAGAAAACACATATATAAAACAAAATCAAGCAAAAGAAAACATTAATGTTGAGGAAGAGATATTATTTATAATGAAGAAGTAATGAGGTATCTGCATATCTGGGTAAAATAGTAAAAGAGGATATTTATATATATTGTTTCCAGGAAGCGGGGTGGGGTAGCTATACTCTATAAATCTGAGATGAATGTGACCATAGATGGTAATCAACCACCTCAGATTAATAACGCCAAAATTCTTGCCACTAGATTGCAACTTAACAAAAGTAAATGCATCAACATCATCTGTATGTATATTCCCCCGAGTAATAATATAGCCACACTTGAAGACACCCTTCATTGGCTATCATGTCATTACCCCCAAGAAACTCCTGTAACTGGTCTATGCTAACACACCTCCCCTTAGAGGAGGCAGTTGTATATTTTAACAACAAATTCCTTGAGATCCTTGATTTGCATGCACCTGTTCGCTCAAAGTGAACAAAAGCAAAAACTGCACCATGGCTTTCTAAAGAGTCAAGACTAAACATTACCAGTAGAAACAAATCTTGGGCTCTATGGCGCTCCACTAAAGACCCCCATGATCATGTTAAATACAGGCAAGCTAGGAATGAAACTAAAAAATCCATTCTACAAGACAAAAAACAATACTACTGTAATTTACAGACAGCTAACCAGAACAACCCTCAGAAGTTCTGGGCAGGTCTGAATAATCTACTTCATCCTGGAAAACCTTCTACCCCTATCCCTGCTGCTACCATTGATACCCCCCCCCCCCGAGGATGTTTCAGATAGTTTTAACCGTTTCTTTAATGAGACAATTCAAGCCCTAGCTAGCCAATTACCTCCTAGCTCCTCTGGCCCTGATAGTACCACCCCCTGCGAACCGACTCTCGTTTACCTTCCAACCAGTGTCCACATCGCTTATCCATACCTTGATCAAAAAATTAAAACCCACCACACTCTCCAATGACCAACTCCCCGCTGAATACCTTCAAAAATCAGCTGATGCCATTGCCTATCCAGTATCAATACTAATTAATCGTACCACAGCAGAGGCTAAAATTCCCACTATTTAGAAAACATCCTACGTAATACCACTACATAAAGGAGGTTCCTCCACTGAATTCTCCAATTATAGACCAATAGCTATACTTTCACCACTTGCAAAGATTATGGAAAAATGTATACACAAACAATTCATGCACCACCTAATCCAAAATCACCTCATGGCTGATACCCAACACAGCTTCCATGTACACCACAGCATGACTTCAGCTCTACTGGCTTTTACCAATACCATAAACAATAACTGTAAAAATAATCACATATCTTCAGCCCTATTCTTGGACCTTTCCAAGGCATTTGACATGGTTGATCACCAACTTTTGATTTACACCCTGCAAACTTTCTGTCTAGATTCTAAAGCCCTTCAATGGGTTAAATCCTACCTCAATGGGAGGCTGCAGGCTGTTCTCTGGCAGAACAAGCTCTTAACCTACTACCAAACACCCTTGGAGTACCACAAGGCTCTATATTAGGGCTCCTACTGTTTTATTTGCGGTGGTGGTGCTGCGGTAGCGTTGTCGCCTCACAGTAAGATGCTGTCCGGTTCGATTCTCAGCTAGAGCGTCTTCTGCATGGAGACATGCATGAATGGGCGTACCTTCATTGAAGGTTGTGCATCAGGGCTGGTAACTCAGCAAATAAAAATCAACTACCAATCATTAGCGGACCGGAGTTCCACTGTGGCAACCCCTAACCGGGAAAAGCCGAAAGACACAAACAATTAATGACTTATATACTGTCATCCCAAATGTCAGCTGTATCCAATACACTGATGACTCCACCCTGATTTGCTCAGCTACATCTCCTACAGACTTGAGGTCTGCTACTCAGTCCACCTTTAATACCATAGAAAATTGGCTCTCTGAATGTCGATTGTTACTAAATCCCAAAACACTAAAATGCTGTTATTCTCACCAACACAAAAGTCTGCTGCTTTTACCTTCACCATAAATGCAAAAGATGGCACAATAATCACCCCAACCCCTCCACAAAACTACTATGTGTCATTATTGAAAATAACCTAAAATTTGACCTACATGTAAATCAATTGATCAAGACCATCAGTAAAAAATTTGGGTCACTGTATAGAATAAAAGCCTTCCTAACCCCTCCAGCTAAGATTGCCATAGCTCACTCTCACCTACTTTTAGCACTTCTATATGCGTCCCCTCTTCTGTCTAATCTAAACTAGTCTGTACTTAATAGACTGTCAACCTGTTACAATCACATTGCCAGGTTTGCTACTGGCCTGCCTTTTAAAACACACCACTGCATCAACCTTAAACAGTTTGGGTGGCTTGAAATTCCCAGTATAATCCAATATAACCTTCTGATTATGGCTAATAAAATCCTCTATAATTCAAATAATACACTAGCTCTTAGAAATATTATTACCCCCCCCCATAACAATCCAACACTGCTTCGATTCTCGAACAAAATACTAATTCAGAAAATCAAAATTAACCATGCAGCTGGTGATGCCCTCTTTGCAAACTCTACAGGCAAAGACTGGAACTTACTTCCAGCTGATATTACTTTGCTGTCTCCCCCAAGCCAATTTAAAACCAAACTCAAACAACATCTGGCACTAAACTGGCTTTGCCACTGCAACAAGCTTGGTTAACTCTCATCATGAATGCGAATAATCTATTAATCTAGCTACTGTTAATTTTCCCCTGACTGTAACCAGGGTAACTTTTAACCTGTGAACTTGTCTATTCATGTTTGCCTATGTATTCTTTGTAAATACCATACCTGTAATATGTCTTCATTGTTTTTAGTGAATCTGTTTACCTGGAGCTTATCTCCCGGGACTCAGCTGAAAATGAACATGAATCCAGTTGGACTATCCCGGTCAACAAATGTAAAATAAATAAATAAAATAACTTAGTAAAATGAGAGACATGAAAAATGTAAAAGGAGAGGTAAAGCGAACACAAGAGCTAATTATGAGTATTGTAGTACAGCATGTGGAAGATATGTATACAAATATGAGAATGGAAAGTAAAGAAGGTTCAGGAATGAGTTAAGGAAGAATTTGGAAATTAAATAACAATTAGTGAATAGGATGATGGACTTAAGAATGTAAATGCTGATTCAGTATCAGGGCCAGATGTATAGGATATGGAATGTACAAGAAATGTATGGACCCCCAAAGAGGGTATTCTGTAAATGTAATGAGTGAATGGTTGATGGAATGTTTTGTTTATCAGGAGGTATGTAGTGGGATATTCAAATGTATATGGAAGATGTGAAGAATGAAATAAAAAACTCTGGAGACCCATCCCACTAAATACCTAAATACTAGAGTACAATGTCAGACACTGACATTTATTCATGCTGCACTTACTCAAAGTATTTCTTATATTTTCTTCACTTCAGGACTTGCTATTCTGATTATTTATATCCTCGTGTGTTTCTTTAGTGGAACTGCCTGCCTTCCAGGAAGTCACTCTTGCTCTGCCCCTTCCTTTCTTATTTCTCCTTGCCCGAAACAGTTATTAAACCACTTTCAGCTCTGAGCTAGTATTTGTGAACAGTCAGCACTGATTCAGTGCACTCAGCTGTCTCTCTAGTCTGTTTTTATTTTTCTGTAGAAGTCTCCCGGCTAGCAAATAGACATGTATGTAACAGTAAAGTCTGATGTGTGAACACCAGTCTGTGGGTTATAGCTTTATGTAAATTATAAATGTTATGGCAGTTGTTTTTAGCAGTCCACTGTCTCCTTTCCTTAAGTTTATTTCACTTCTTGTGTAACCACTTTCAGCTCTGAGCAAGTATGTTACCAGCACTGCACTCTTGCATTCTGGTTTACTTTTTTTCATTGCTTTTCTGATCTGTAGGGGTTTGGTATCTTTTGGACTTTGCAATTCAAAGTCCACAGAAACCTCCTTACATTACAAAGTTGTTCAAACAGTCAAGTGCAATGTTTCACTGTTACCACCATTAATCAAGTTGAAGTGAAATTGGACTGATTATCCTACTAAGACTGTGTCCTAGAGAAGCAAAATCAAGACTTTCATCTACTAGCACAGAGGCCTTTTAAACTGCATTGTTACTTTTACTTATCTCTCTCAGCAGATTTGTGGCTGTTTAAGTTTACTCATTGTTTGTTTTATCTCTCTTTTCCAAGTTTGCAACCTGCTTTTTTTCACCCTCACTAATGTCCGGGGTCACTCCGCTCCCTTACCCTACCCCAAATTCCCACTCATTTTCTCTTATTCTACAGTTACTCTTCCATAGAACCACCCATATATTCCTCAAACCAATACCATCAGTTCCCTCAAGAAGAAAAATAATCAATAGAATTCCTGCCAATAGAAACACCCACTCCAGTTTATAAACCAAGACTCTCTCATATTGTCTTAATCCTTGCCCCTATAAATACCAAATTACATCTTTACAACCAACCCAGTACACTCCTAACATTTTCTGATTCTAATTTACAGCAAAGATAAAATCCAAATAAAATATGGTGCCCCTAGCTCATATTATTTTATTATTCCTCCTTACTCTACTAGCGTTTATTACCAATTATCAAATCTATGTCCTTCAAATACATAGGACTTCAACCAAACTCCACAAAGAATAACAACATCTACCCAGCTTTTCTCCATAACATCCTATCTCTAAAAACAATGCACTGATTTATTTATCTATAAATATCTCAAATCTAAGTATCCAAATTTATAATCAAATACCAAACCAAGACCAACATATAACTGGCCACACTCTTCCTTTGTAAAGTATCAGTTAGTAGAGATATTTACCCAGACCCAGGTTCCACTGTTCATAAAACCATGACTTAAAACTTCAAAATAAACCAGTCACCTAATACATCTTAGCAAAAAAAAAAACAGAACCTTTACTCACCTTAGTCAATATGAACCTAAAAAGCATGTGCAATAAAATGCCTGATGTAATGCCTACCTTGCCACATGCACTCCTGATGTAGTCATAGTTACTGAATCTGGTTAAGAAAAAAAGGATAATGAGACCCCCCCCCTCAGGATACAATAAAGGATAATGAGACCCCCCCAGGACACAATAAAGGATAATTAGTTCACCCCCAGGATACAATAAAGGATAATGAGACCCCCCCAGGATACAATAAAGAATAATGAGACCCCCCCCAGTTACAATAAAGGATAATGAGATCAGCCCCTCCAGGATACAATAAAGGATAATGAGACCACCCCAGGTTACAATTAAGAATAATGAGACCCCCAGGATACAATAAGGATAATGAGACCCCCGGATACAATAAAGGATAATGAACCCCCAGGATACAATAAAGGATAATGAGACCCCCAGGATACAATAAAGGATAATGAGACCCCCAGGATACAATAAAGGATAATGAGACCCCCGGATACAATAAAGGATAATGAGATGCCCCAGGATACAATAAAGGATAATGAGACCCCGGATACAATAAAGGATAATGAGATCCCCAGATACAATAAAGGATAATGAGACCCCCAGATACAATAAAGGATAATGAGATCCCGGAAACAATAAAGGATAATGTGACCCCCGGATACAATAAAGGATAATGAGACCCCCAGGATACAATAAAGGATAATGAGACCCCCAAGATACAATAAAGGATAATGAGACCCCCAGATACAATAAAGGATAATGAGACCCCCAGGATGCAATAAAGGATAATGAGACCCCCAGGATACAATAAAGGATAATGAGACCCCCAGGATACAATAAAGGATAATGAGACCCCCAGGATACAATAAAGGATAATGAGACCCCCGGATACAATAAAGGATAATGAGACCCCCAGGATACAATAAAGGATAATGAAACCCCCAGATACAATAAAGGATAATGAGACCCCCAGGATACAATAAAGGATAATGAGACCCCCTAGGATACAATAAAGGATAATGAGACCCCCAAGGATACAATAAAGGATAATGACACCCCAGGATACAATAAAGGATAATGAGACCCCCAGGATACAATAAAGGATAATGAAGCCCCCAGATACAATAAAGGATAATGAGACCCCCAGGATACAATAAAGGATAATGAGACCCCCCCCCCAGGATACAATATACTCAGACATGACAGACAAAACAAGTGTGCAGGTAGTGTAGCAGTCATCTGTAAAAACAAGTGTGCAGGTGGTGTAGCAGTCATCTATAAAAACAAGTGTGCAGGTGGTGTAGCAGTCATCTGTAAAAACAAGTGTGCAGGTGGTGTAGCAGTCATCTGTAAAAACAAGTGTGCAGGTGGTGTAGCAGTCATCTGTGAAAACAAGTGTGCAGGTGGTGTAGCAGTAATCTGTAAAAACAAGTGTGCAGGTGGTGTGGCAGTCATCTGTAAAAACAAGTGTGCAGGTGGTGTAGCAGTCATCTGTAAAAACAAGTGTGCATGTGGTGTAGCAGTCATCTGTAAAAACAAGTGTGCATGTGGTGTAGCAGTCATCTGTGAAAACAAGTGTGCAGGTGGTGTAGCAGTCATCTGTAAAAACAAGTGTGCAGGTGGTGTAGCAGTCATCTGTGAAAACAAGTGTGCAAGTGGTGTAGCAGTCATCTGTGAAAACAAGTGTGCAGGTAGTGTGGCAGTCATCTGTAAAAACAAGTGTGCAGGTGGTGTAGCAGTCATCTGTAAAAACAAGTGTGCAGGTGGTGTAGCAGTCATCTGTAAAAACAAGTGTGCAGGTGGTGTAGCAGTCATCTGTAAAAACAAGTGTGCAGGTGGTGTGGCAGTCATCTGTAAAAACAAGTGTGCAGGTGGTGTAGCAGTCATCTGTAAAAACAAGTGTGCAAGTGGTGTAGCAGTCATCTGTAAAAACAAGTGTGCAGGTGGTGTAGCAGTCATCTGTGAAAACAAGTGTGCAGGTGGTGTAGCAGTCATCTGTGAAAACAAGTGTGCAGGTGGTGTAGCAGTCATCTGTAAAAACAAGTGTGCAGGTGGTGTGGCAGTCATCTGTAAAAACAAGTGTGCAGGTGGTGTAGCAGTCATCTGTAAAAACAAGTGTGCAGGTGGTGTGGCAGTCATCTGTAAAAACAAGTGTGCAGGTGGTGTAGCAGTCATCTGTAAAAACAAGTGTGCAGGTGGTGTAGCAGTCATCTGTAAAAACAAGTGTGTAGGTGGTGTAGCAGTCATCGATAAAAACAAGTGTGCAGGTGGTGTAGCAGTCATCTGTAAAAACAAGTGTGCAGGTGGTGTAGCAGTCATCTGTAAAAACAAGTGTGCAGGTGGTGTAGCAGTCATCTGTAAAAACAAGTGTGCAGGTGGTGTAGCAGTCATCTAAGAAAACAAGTGTACAGGTAGTGTAGCAGTCATCTGTAAAAACAAGTGTGCAGGTAGTGTGGCAGTCATCTGTAAAAACAAGTGTGCAGGTGGTGTAGCAGTCATCTGTAAAACAAGTGTGCAGGTGGTGTAGCAGTCATCTGTAAAAACAAGTGTGCAGGTGGTGTGGCAGTCATCTGTAAAAACAAGTGTGCAGGTGGTGTGGCAGTCATCTGTAAAAACAAGTGTGCAGGTGGTGTAGCAGTTATCTGTAAAAACAAGTGTGCAAGTGGTGTAGCAGTCATCTGTAAAAACAAGTGTGCAGGTGGTGTAGCAGTCATCTGTGAAAACAAGTGTGCAGGTGGTGTAGCAGTCATCTGTAAAAACAAGTGTGCAGGTGGTGTAGCAGTCATCTGTAAAAACAAGTGTGCAGGTGGTGTAGCAGTCATCTGTAAAAAACAAGTGTGCAGGTGGTGTAGCAGTCATCTGTAAAAACAAGTGTGCAGGTAGTGTGGCAGTCATCTGTAAAAACAAGTGTGCAGGTGGTGTGGCAGTCATCTGTAAAAACAAGTGTGCAGGTGGTGTGGCAGTCATCTGTAAAAACAAGTGTGCAGGTGGTGTAGCAGTCATCTGTAAAAACAAGTGTGCAGGTGGTGTAGCAGTCATCTGTAAAAACAAGTGTGCAGGTGGTGTAGCAGTCATCTGTAAAAACAAGTGTGCAGGTGGTGTGGCAGTCATCTGTAAAAACAAGTGTGCAGGTGGTGTAGCAGTCATCTGTAAAAACAAGTGTGCAGGTGGTGTAGCAGTCATCTGTAAAACAAGTGTGCAGGTGGTGTAGCAGTCATCTGTGAAAACAAGTGTGCAGGTGGTGTGGCAGTCATCTGTAAAAACAAGTGTGCAGGTGGTGTAGCAGTCATCTGTAAAAACAAGTGTGCAGGTGGTGTAGCAGTCATCTGTAAAAACAAGTGTGCAGGTGGTGTAGCAGTCATCTGTAAAAACAAGTGTGCAGGTGGTGTAGCAGTCATCTGTAAAAACAAGTGTGCAGGTGGTGTAGCAGTCATCTGTAAAAACAAGTGTGCAGGTGGTGTAGCAGTCATCTGTAAAAACAAGTGTACAGGTGGTCTAGCAGTCATCTGTAAAAACAAGTGTGCATGTGGTGTAGCAGTCATCTGTAAAAACAAGTGTGCAAGTGGTGTAGCAGTCATCTGTAAAAACAAGTGTGCAGGTAGTGTGGCAGTCATCTGTAAAAACAAGTGTGCAGGTGGTGTGGCAGTCATCTGTAAAAACAAGTGTGCAGGTGGTGTAGCAGTCATCTGTAAAAACAAGTGTGCAAGTGGTGTAGCAGTCATCTGTAAAAACAAGTGTGCAGGTGGTGTAGCAGTCATCTGTGAAAACAAGTGTGCAGGTGGTGTAGCAGTCATCTGTAAAAACAAGTGTGCAGGTGGTGTAGCAGTCATCTGTAAAAACAAGTGTGCAGGTGGTGTGGCAGTCATCTGTAAAAACAAGTGTGCAGGTGGTGTAGCAGTCATCTGTGAAAACAAGTGTGCAGGTGGTGTAGCAGTCATCTGTAAAAACAAGTGTGCAGGTGGTGTAGCAGTCATCTGTAAAACAAGTGTGCAGGTGGTGTGGCAGTCATCTGTAAAACAAGTGTGCAGGTGGTGTAGCAGTCATCTGTGAAAACAAGTGTGCAGGTGGTGTAGCAGTCATCTGTAAAAACAAGTGTGCAAGTGGTGTGGCAGTCATCTGTAAAAACAAGTGTGCAGGTGGTGTAGCAGTCATCTGTAAAACCAAGTGTGCAGGTGGTGTAGCAGTCATCTGTAAAAACAAGTGTGCAGGTGGTGTAGCAGTCATCTGTGAAAACAAGTGTGCAGGTGGTGTGGCAGTCATCTGTAAAAACAAGTGTGCAGGTGGTGTGGCAGTCATCTGTAAAAACAAGTGTGCAGGTGGTGTAGCAGTCATCTGTAAAAACAAGTGTGCAGGTAGTGTGGCAGTCATCTGTAAAAACAAGTGTGCAGGTGGTGTAGCAGTCATCTGTGAAAACAAGTGTGCAGGTGGTGTAGCAGTCATCTGTAAAAACAAGTGTGCAGGTGGTGTAGCAGTCATCTGTAAAACAAGTGTGCAGGTGGTGTAGCAGTCATCTTTTAAAACAAGTGTGCAGGTGGTGTAGCAGTCATCTGTGAAAACAAGTGTGCAGGTGGTGTAGCAGTCATCTGTAAAAACAAGTGTGCAGGTGGTGTAGCAGTCATCTGTAAAAACAAGTGTGCATGTGGTGTAGCAGTCATCTGTAAAAACAAGTGTGCAAGTGGTGTAGCAGTCATCTGTAAAAACAAGTGTGCAGGTGGTGTAGCAGTCATCTGTAAAAACAAGTGTGCAGGTGGTGTGGCAGTCATCTGTAAAAACAAGTGTGCAGGTGGTGTGGCAGTCATCTGTAAAAACAAGTGTGCAGGTGGTGTGGCAGTCATCTGTAAAAACAAGTGTGCAGGTGGTGTGGCAGTCATCTGTAAAAACAAGTGTGCAGGTGGTGTAGCAGTCATCTGTAAAAACAAGTGTGCATGTGGTGTAGCAGTCATCTGTAAAAACAAGTGTGCAGGTAGGGTGGCAGTCATCTGTAAAAACATGTGTGCAGGTGGTGTAGCAGTCATCTGTAAAAACAAGTGTGCAGGTGGTGTGGCAGTCATCTGTAAAAACAAGTGTGCAGGTGGTGTAGCAGTCATCTGTGAAAACAAGTGTGCAGGTGGTGTAGCAGTCATCTGTAAAAACAAGTGTGCAGGTGGTGTAGCAGTCATCTGTAAAAACAAGTGTGCAGGTGGTGTGGCAGTCATCTGTAAAAACAAGTGTGCAAGTGGTGTGGCAGTCATCTGTAAAAACAAGTGTGCAGGTGGTGTAGCAGTCATCTGTAAAAACAAGTGTGCAGGTGGTGTAGCAGTCATCTGTAAAACAAGTGTGCAGGTGGTGTGGCAGTCATCTGTAAAAACAAGTGTGCAGGTGGTGTAGCAGTCATCTGTAAAAACAAGTGTGCAGGTGGTGTAGCAGTCATCTGTAAAAACAAGTGTGCAAGTGGTGTAGCAGTCATCTGTGAAAACAAGTGTGCAGGTGGTGTAGCAGTCATCTGTAAAAAACAAGTGTGCAGGTGGTGTAGCAGTCATCTGTAAAAACAAGTGTGCAGGTGGTGTAGCAGTCATCTGTAAAAACAAGTGTGCAAGTTGTGTAGCAGTCATCTGTGAAAACAAGTGTGCAGGTGGTGTAGCAGTCATCTATAAAAACAAGTGTGCAGGTGGTGTAGCAGTCATCTATAAAAAACAAGTGTGCAGGTGGTGTAGCAGTCATCTGTAAAACAAGTGTGCAGGTGGTGTAGCAGTCATCTGTAAAAACAAGTGTGCAGGTGGTGTAGCAGTCATCTGTAAAAACAAGTGTGCAGGTGGTGTAGCAGTCATCTGTAAAACAAGTGTGCAGGTGGTGTGGCAGTCATCTGTAAAACAAGTGTGCAGGTGGTGTGGCAGTCATCTGTAAAAACAAGTGTGCAGGTGGTGTAGCAGTCATCTGTAAAAACAAGTGTGCAGGTGGTGTAGCAGTCATCTGTAAAAACAAGTGTGCAGGTGGTGTAGCAGTCATCTGTAAAAACAAGTGTGCAGGTGGTGTAGCAGTCATCTGTAAAAACAAGTGTGCATGTGGTGTAGCAGTCATCTGTAAAAACAAGTGTGCAGGTGGTGTAGCAGTCATCTGTGAAAACAAGTGTGCAGGTAGTGTGGCAGTCATCTGTAAAAACAAGTGTGCAAGTGGTGTAGCAGTCATCTGTAAAAACAAGTGTGCAGGTGGTGTAGCAGTCATCTGTAAAAAACAAGTGTGCAGGTGGTGTAGCAGTCATCTGTAAAAACAAGTGTGCAGGTGGTGTAGCAGTCATCTGTGAAAACAAGTGTGCATGTGGTGTAGCAGTCATCTGTAAAAACAAGTGTGCAGGTGGTGTAGCAGTCATCTGTGAAAACAAGTGTGCAGGTGGTGTAGCAGTCATCTGTAAAACAAGTGTGCAGGTGGTGTAGCAGTCATCTGTAAAACAAGTGTGCAGGTGGTGTAGCAGTCATCTGTAAAAACAAGTGTGCAAGTGGTGTAGCAGTCATCTGTAAAAACAAGTGTGCAGGTGGTGTAGCAGTCATCTGTGAAAACAAGTCTGCAGGTGGTGTAGCAGTCATCTGTAAAAACAAGTGTGCAGGTGGTGTAGCAGTCATCTGTAAAAACAAGTGTGCAGGTGGTGTAGCAGTCATCTGTAAAAACAAGTGTGCAAGTGGTGTAGCAGTCATCTGTAAAAACAAGTGTGCAGGCAGTGTGGCAGTCATCTGTAAAAACAAGTGTGCAGGTGGTGTGGCAGTCATCTGTAAAAACAAGTGTGCAGGTGGTGTAGCAGTCATCTGTAAAAACAAGTGTGCAGGTGGTGTAGCAGTCATCTGTGAAAACAAGTGTGCATGTGGTGTAGCAGTCATCTATAAAAACAAGTGTGTAGGTGGTGTAGCAGTCATCTGTAAAAACAAGTGTGCAGGTGGTGTAGCAGTCATCTGTGAAAACAAGTGTGCAGGTGGTGTAGCAGTCATCTGTGAAAACAAGTGTGCAGGTGGTGTAGCAGTCATCTGTAAAAACAAGTGTGCAGGTGGTGTAGCAGTCATCTGTAAAAACAAGTGTGCAGGTGGTGTAGCAGTCATCTGTAAAAACAAGTGTGCAGGTGGTGTAGCAGTCATCGATAAAAACAAGTGTGTAGGTGGTGTAGCAGTCATCTGTAAAAACAAGTGTGCAGGTGGTGTAGCAGTCATCTATAAAAACAAGTGTGCAGGTGGTGTAGCAGTCATCTGTAAAAACAAGTGTGCAGGTGGTGTAGCAGTCATCTATAAAAACAAGTGTGCAGGTGGTGTAGCAGTCATCTGTAAAAACAAGTGTGCAAGTGGTGTAGCAGTCATCTATAAAAACAAGTGTGCAGGTGGTGTAGCAGTCATCTGTAAAAACAAGTGTGCAGGTGGTGTAGCAGTCATCTGTAAAAACAAGTGTGCATGTGGTGTAGCAGTCATCTGTAAAAACAAGTGTGCAGGTGGTGTAGCAGTCACCTATAAAAACAAGTGTGCAGGTGGTGTAGCAGTCATCTGTAAAAACAAGTGTGCAGGTGGTGTAGCAGTCATCTGTAAAAACAAGTGTGCAGGTGGTGTAGCAGTCATCTGTAAAAACAAGTGTGCAGGTGGTGTAGCAGTCATCTGTAAAAACAAGTGTGCAGGTGGTGTAGCAGTCATCTGTGAAAACAAGTGTGCAGGTGGTGTAGCAGTCATCTGTAAAAACAAGTGTGCAGGTGGTGTAGCAGTCATCTGTAAAAACAAGTGTGCAGGTGGTGTAGCAGTCATCTGTAAAAACAAGTGTGCAGGTAGTGTAGCAGTCATCTGTAAAAACAAGTGTGCATGTGGTGTAGCAGTCATCTGTAAAAACAAGTGTGCAGGTGGTGTAGCAGTCATCTGTAAAAACAAGTGTGCAGGTAGTGTAGCAGTCATCTGTAAAAACAAGTGTGCAGGTGGTGTAGCAGTCATCTGTAAAAAACAAGTGTGCAGGTGCTGTAGCAGTCATCTGTAAAAACAAGTGTGCAGGTAGTGTGGCAGTCATCTGTAAAAACAAGTGTGCAGGTGGTGTAGCAGTCATCTGTAAAAACAAGTGTGCAGGTGGTGTAGCAGTCATTTATAAAAACAAGTGTGCATGTGGTGTAGCAGTCATCTGTAAAAACAAGTGTGCAAGTGGTGTAGCAGTCATCTGTAAAAACAAGTGTGCAGGTGGTGTAGCAGTCATCTGTAAAAACAAGTGTGCAGGTGGTGTAGCAGTCATCTGTGAAAACAAGTGTGCAGGTGGTGTAGCAGTCATCTGTAAAAACAAGTGTGCAGGTGGTGTAGCAGTCATCTGTAAAAACAAGTGTGCAGGTGGTGTAGCAGTCATCTGTAAAAACAAGTGTGTAGGTGGTGTAGTAGTCATCTGTAAAAACAAGTGTGCAGGTGGTGTGGCAGTCATCTGTAAAAACAAGTGTGCAGGTGGTGTAGCAGTCATCTATAAAAATTCCCTAAGTATCACCTTACTTCCACAGGAAATACCCAAATTTAACAATGCCAAACTTCTTATAACACTCCTAAAAATCAACAATAGGAAAAATATATAATGACTTCCACATCTCAACTCACCATGCTAGTTTTGTTCAGTATGCAGACAACTCAACATTAATATCTGCAGCCTGTAGAAATCTGGCTCAAAGAATCAACCCCCTACTCAACTCCAAGAAAACCAAGTTAATGCTTTTGAGCTCAGAAAGCTGGAAAAAACAAAAGTAATCTTTTACCCATAGGTACCAGAACCATAGGCAAGGGGAGGGAGCATCCCCCCAACCTTTACAGCTACAAGACCTGTAACAACATGGAGTCTTTCTTTAAGAAGGACTCAATGGAGGACTCATGCATGTGCCACGCTAACTTAATTTAAACAAAAAAGTGCATAGAAAAACTGATTACAGCATTGCTAGCACACACTAAGCCTGCTGCCAGAGTCAAGACCTATGGTCAGCTCTGCTCCATTTATTCATTTAAGTGCTGTGGTGCTCCATTTAATCATTTAAGTGCAAGTGATGTGGTCCTCCATGCAATCATTTAAGTGCAACTGCTCCATTTAAAAATTTAAGATGTGTGTGTGTGTGTGTGTGTGTGTGTGTGTGTGTGTGTGTGTGTGTGTGTGTGTGTGTGTGTGTGTCTGTGGTTCATAACCCATGACTTTACCACTATGAAGAAACATGTTTCATAAATGAACAATTCAAGATACTTTGTATATTGTACACCAGACAGTACAGATTCCATATATTATATCCACATTTATAACTACAGGTATATTTATTCTGCATCTTGATCTACACCCATAGCTGTATATCAGGTCTATATTATATTCTCGAAAGCCAACAATATCGAAGCTGATACTGTCGACACGAGAACAGGGGAAGCGCACAACATCGAATGTGTAAAGGGAAATCTACGTAAGGGGAGATTTCTGTTTACTGCAATGTAGTGCGGTCTCGGAGTTGGTATATTTAAGTAGGGGGATGGAGGTGCATGGGGGCTTGCCCCCCTGCTTAAACCCATTAGGGTACTTTTTTCTTTTTTTCTTTTGTTGTTTTTATAAGTTTGATGTTTGAAGACATCGACAATATGGTGTTCGATGTTTTCAACCATCAATCTTATAATATAGACCCCTCTATATCTATATATCTTTATCTTTACTACAGAGAATAGAGTGTGTGACTAGAGGGTGCCCTGTGTGCATGTTATTGAGTATGTATTTGTGTGTGGTCTGAATGATTGCAGATTTAATCCCTACCATCAAGTTACAACAGCTCTCTGACCCTTTTTCAGTTTGGAAAGGGAATGCTCTATGAGCATTTTATTGAGAATTCACACATGTGTGGGCTGAACGCTCGCTAACTCCAATACCCTGCCTTCAGCTACAACTGCATTCTGACACAGTATTCCATGTGTCTGCGAGCATGTAACTGTTCCTTTATTTTTACATGGTTTGAACGCTCGCTAGATAATAAAACTTCTATTAAGTGACTGGTTTCACTCTATTCTGGTGGCTGCCACATGTCTAATTAATTACTACCTCTTACTTTTAAGATTTCTAGCAGTTTAGCAGTTTGCAGCCATTTTCCATTAGTAATTAAAACTTTGGACATGCTGCTGCACTCCAAGAAGGCATTCAGCATGTAGTCTTCTGGCCTTTGCTGAAATATATCTCATAAGACATAAATGGCGCTTTACAAGTAAAAATTGTCCCACGACTAGATACTTCTCACTGGACCCTTTTGTTCCTATATATTCTGCTTGTAATGAGCGTGTGGTGCTTTTGTGAAATAAGATGGTTTGCTATTTACAACAGGGTAAGCCTGTGAAGAGTAGTCTTCTGAGCGGTCTGTGTTCTGTTCCAACCGCTCGCAAATGCAAACACTATGGAATGGCACTATTCCCAGTTATGCCTATTGTTTGTAAAGTGAATGATAAGAGAATATGCTCACTTTAGTACTCGCTAACCTAGAAAGCCTAACACTGAATATATATGGTATATAGTATGTACGCTATATGGATCTTTTGCTGCAGATTTAAACTGAATAGAATGTTAATCTGTTTCATGGTGTAAAGTGTGTATGCCAATTGGTTATCTCTGCTGTATAACTAGCCTCTTAGTATTTGCTACATTTGTTTCTGTTGCTGGGACTGTTTGCCTCCTCTCCCTTATTTCTCTATTCTCCCAGCTGAAGCCCTAAATGTGCTAATGCTTTTGTTGTTCTGTTTTTTTTCTTTTTCCTACAGCTCCCATGCTGCATTCCACCCTAACTAGTACAGACTAAACATCCTACCTTGCAAGGATTTCTCAGCGGGAACCTACTAAAGCCCACTGAAGAGCATCTGTACAACTAGCCCCCCTCAGGAATTACTTCCAGTGTATGACCGCTGCATATTGTACCTAAAAGGTGCTTCTAGTACCTAAACTATCATAATGCCTGTACTTCCCCTCGCTTGCTAAGCAGCCTACTGCAGTCTATCTCTTGACCCCTACCTACCCACTAAGTTGTAATTTACCTATCTAACCACTAGGTGGCACCGCTCACATTCTAAAGTTTAAATTCTAGTTATTCTTCCTCTCTCTTTTCTCTCCCATAGCCATCCCCAACCTCTTAGTATTACTCCCCACTGGTCTGCTCTGTCCTGTGCTTAGTCCTGATCTCCACTCACACTCCCAAGCATGGTCTTACCTTGTTGCTCCACCTTCCTCCAGACTCCCACTCTTCTGCTTTACCTGGCTGATTGGTTTCAGCCAGCCACCTTCTCTCCAGCTCTACCCGCTTCGTTCGCCCTGTGGGCTCACTCCACTCCCCTACCCTGTCCCCAAATCTCACCCACCCCCACTACTCCTACATTTATACTTAACCAATCCCCTCCCCCTTCTCACTCACCAATCATCCCCTACTATCATAACTCAAGCAACCAATCTCCTCCACCCTCTGCCTCTCCCTCTTGAACTCCAACTCCTAATCACAACCTCTCCAACCCCATGCAAAGTCCACATACACTCATTGTCCACCACATCTGATACTCTTCTATCTGTCCCACTTATTCCTCCCTCTAATTCCATCCACACCACAACCATGACTTGTCTTATAACTCAAACATTTCACACCCATTTATCTGCTTTCTATTCTTACTCCCTTTATATCATGCTACCTCCTACCATTCTAACCTACTCCACCCCTCCTTCCTTTTCAACTCCCACACTCCCACCCCTCCTCCTCATCCCACTGTAAAACATTTTCACAACATATCTGCCTCCCTAGTCTACCCCAACCTCCTCCACTACTTCAAATGAAAGCTTGTCCCCCTCCAACCTACATACCGCAAACATAAACCAATTCCTTACCATCCACAACTATTAAAAATCAGCTCAAAAATGTCACTACCCTTCCTCAACTTCCTCTACTTAACAGGAGACATACATCCAAACCCTGGACCAAATTCTTCCTCTTCTCCAAACCCCACTGTTACAAGCAACAAAACTAGCCACAAACACCTCAAATTCTTCACCTTGAATGTCCAAAGTCTAAAGAACAAAGTAACACAATTTCATGCCTGGCTCAACCATAACCTACCCGATATTGTAGCCATCTCAGAAACTTGGTTAAAACGTCACATCTGTGATTCTGAAATCCTACCACCCGGGTTCCAAGCCCTGAGACATGACCGCTTAAAAAGAAAAGGGGGCAGGGTAGCCTTAATCTACTCTAACTTGCTGTCCATCACCCCCTACTCTAATCCTATCCCTCCATTTAACAATGCTGAGCTAGTCATAGGCCTACTAAAAATAAATAACCACAAAAGCATATGTATCATTTCCCTCTACATCCTCCAGGTAATAACATCTCCACTCTTGATGAAATCCTCCTCTGGACCTCTATCAATATTAAACTAGAGACCTTCATACCTGGAGATGTAAATATTGACTGGAACAAAATCAACAACCCAAATCCCACTATATCCATCAATCTATTCAACATTACCCAACTAACTAACTCTATCACCAGACCCAACAAAACTAACCCTCCAGGTACAACTCTAGACTGGATCCTAGTATCTGACCCCAACAAAGTCATAGGCTCTGGCACTATTCCTGACCCTATAGGTGATTACTTGCCATCTTTCATCCACAGAGTTACTCACTTCTCTAATCACCTACACCAATATACCCACATACGTAACCTCACAAACTTCAACCCCACAACCTTCTTGGATGCCCTAAAACAAACTGGATCCCCCTAAAAATTTACCATTAAACAATGCCATAGAATTCTTCAACACAACCTTCTTAAGCATCCTCAACTCCCTAGCTCTTCCAAGAACAAGGAGGGTCAAAACTAAGTACACCCCTTGGCTAACCAAAGACACCAAAAAACTTATGCTACAAACGGACAAATCTTGGAAAACCTACCACCAAAATAAGCAGCCAGAAACTCTCCTTAGATATAAACAACTCTGTAACCTTGTTAAAAAAACATACCATTAGAGATATAAAGTCCTACTATATTAAACTCCAGTCCAACCAATCTAACAACCCCAAACATTTCTGGAACTCAATTAATTATCTTCTCAAACCAGGTACCAAAAATAACCCCTGCCCCGATGCAAACAAATCTGACTCTGAAATAGCCTCCCTATTCAACTCATTCTTTACCAGCACCATCGCTGACCTGACCAAGACCTTCCCTAACAACAACCCACCCTCCCAACCCATCCAATCTTCCACACCCCCTACACAACCCTCTGCTTCTAATCCCCACCTATATTTGAACTTACACCCATCTCTACCTCCCTCATAATAAGACTACTCTCTAAATTAAAACCTTGCACCAATGACCCTGACAATATTCCATCTTCATTCCTAAAACTATCTGCAGACAGTATTGCTCTTCCCATCAGCATCTTAATCAACAGATCCATACAGGAATGTTATGTGCCCAAACTATGGTGTGCTGCCTTTATCCTACCTCTCCATAAGGGAGGCAAAATCAATAGCATCTCTAATTTCTGCCCTATAGCTATCCTCTCCCCATATCTCAAAAATCCTAGAGAAATGTATCCACCGACAGCTTATGCCATACCTAGGCTTACATCAACTAATTACTCCAACCCAACACGGATTCCGCCCTGGCCATACTACTACCACTGCCCTGCTCTCATTCTTATATACAGTAAATCTAGCCTGTGACTCTGGTAACATTGTCTCTACAGTTCTACTAGACCTGTCCAAAGCATTCAATACCATTTCCCACACCCACCTCTTAAACCACCTCTCTAACCTCCATCTCTCCAAAAATTTGTTCTCAAGCTACCTCTCTGGTAGGTCTCAAGTCGTGAAATGGGAGAAGGGCACCTCCTCCTTCCTACCAACCCCCACTGGGGTACGTCAGGCATCTATACTTGGTCCAGTGATGTTCAACATCTTCATTAATGACTTCCATAAAGCCATACCCCATACCAAAATTGCACAATATGTAGACAATTCAACTTTAATTTGCTGTGCCTCCACCCTCCCTCAGTTACAAATAATAACCCAAACTGCCTTCTCCTTCACTGAACGATGGATGCTCCAAAACCACCTCTCACTAAATGCCAACAAATCCAAAATTGTGTTATTCTCTCCATCAAAAGCCTCCCCTCTTCATAAACATTCTTTCCAAATTGTAAGCCACAGCAACACTGCCTTAGAGGTCTCTCCCTTCACTAAACTTCTTGGGTTAACTATTGATGAACACCTAAAATTCGACACCCACATCCTGCAAAACATTAAGAAAACTCATATTAAACTTGGCATGCTATACAGAAACATCCACTTCCTTTCCCCTCCCACCAGACAAACCATTGCCACTACCTATCTGCTTCCCTCACTTTTATATGGTGCTCCTCTCCTATCCAACCTAGCTGCATCTCTCTCCTCCAAACTGGAAATCTAATATAATAACATTTCTAAATTTGCCACCAAAGCTAAATTCTCCTCCCATCACTGTATTGCCCTTCATTTGTTAAACTGGCTTGAACTCCCCCAACCATCTAGATTATCTCCAAATTACTACAGCCCATAAACTAATTTTTCAACCTACAAAGTGCCGAGCCATGTCCAATATCCTCCAACCATACTCCCCTCCAAGATCTCTAAGATCATCCCACCAAAACCTAATCACTGTCCGTAAACCCAATCGACCTGCTGGGCAGTATCTGCTATCATTTTCTTTAGCTAAAAAAATGGAATTCCTTGCCATCCTCCCTAAGGACTTGTGAAAGCTTTGACAACTTTAAAACTCTTCTACACTCCTACCTTTCTTCCAAATGGATATGCAACTGCTCTCTCCCCACACAGCCATATGCCTCTCTCTCCCCATAAACTTTTCTCTACCTCTGAGCCTAAACCTAACCTGACATAACTGTAAAAGTAATCACCTGTACAACCCTCTTCAACCTCTACCACCTCTGCTCTTTCACTTCTCTTTCCCCCTCTGTCCCAGTTACCTTTTCCTCCATACACTTCAGATACCTTCGAACCTGGGAACATACTCCTGTTCCTCAGCTGTGAACTTGTAACCTTCTAACTTCTTTAGATAAAAATATAATCTACAACAACTTATTCCTGTACTTTAGGTTAAACTTTCATTCTGCACCCTCAACATCTTCTCAATAAATTCCCTGTTCCTACTCTATATCTTACCTTCATAAATACTTGACACCATGAAACCATACAACTTATGCTGTCTCTGATTCTTAATCATTTTTGATTTGTGTTTCTCTTCACTTTGACTGTAACTGTGAACACACTGTGTAACACAATTTAATTTAATTGTACTCTTCTTCATTTAATTTGGATTTTTATGTGAACAACTGTGTATAACGGCATACATATTTTTACCTCATTTAATTTTGATTTTTATGTGAATAACTGTGTATCATCACTATGTAATGCAGATTTTTATGTGAATAACTGTGTATAATAACTATGTAATGTGGAGCTTTTCTCCCTGGGCCTCCACTGAAAATGGGCTCCCTGAGCCCACTGGACCTCCCCGCTCATCAAACTGAAATAAATAATAAATAAATAAATAATTATGGCAACGCTATGAGTCACAAAACACATTCCATGTCCTAATAATACAAGATTTTATACATATGTAATACCAGCCTCTCTCATATTCTATCTAGTTTAGTTTAATTTTGGAAGATGGAGTAGTTAAAAATAATCTAAACTTTTGTAAATACAAACTGAAAATGAAAACACACACACACACATACAAATGCACCCACATTATATGTGTATTTCACACAAGAAATAAAATAATAGCTTAAAAAGTCACAGGATCTAGTCAGGATCTTGTTTTTATTAGGATTATTTCTAATATCATGCACAAAAATGAAATCAAGAGCTAAATGAAGAACAGGACGTGTAGCTGTACAGAATCTTTGTTACATTGTGAACGACCAAGTGGTTTATAAATAAAATGTTTATGCAACTGATTTGCATGCTTTTGGGAACACTGAATGATGTATATGAATTAAATGTTGCAGACACACAACTGAGCCATCTATATAGTTCAGTGTCATGGACATGTTGAAGGTTGATCACAGACATCAGCACATAGTAACAAATGCATGACAGTCAATTATGCATCAAAAATCTCATTAGGTTAAATCCTCATCAGTTTGTTTATGTCAAAGAGAGATAATAAATGTAGTTAACTTCTTTGAGATGGTCACACAGACTATTGATAGTGGTCATGCCATTCACATAGTGTACCTTGACCTAGCCAAAGCATTTGACACCATAACCCAAGCAGCATTGTAAGCAAGAGAAATGTTTTAAATATAGATCCTTAATAAAGTTGTTTGCTAGCAGCAACCTCTTCATTAGTTACATATCCCTTTAATGTGGAATTATTTTAGATGACTTTACTTCTGTAGAGATTTTGCATATTTACTGATATTGGTGGATTGTAATGACAGAAGTTTGAGTGGCCTTTTATGGTTGAAATTTTCTGAAATTGCTAGTTTTGTCATTACTGGTTCATAGGTTTTGTTTCGTTGCTTACTAGAAGACTGTTCAAAACTACAAATTTAAAACACATTCTAACAAGTGGTGCTGTATTCTATAAGGAATATAATTTAATACAATCAGAAAGGTGAATCAAAGAATGCATACATGTATACATGGCCCTAAAAATGTGTAATCAGCCTATAGTTTGAAAACAGTCCAGAGGTAAGCTTAGTCCTCCACTGGCCAGATGCAAAATGAATGTGGGTTTTCATGCCCTTTCAGAGAATGTGAGTTTCAAGGGCAGAGAAGTGTATTGCTTCATGCCAAGTCTGTTTTCATTGCAAGACTGTATTGTTTAGCAAATGGCTCAGTGTTTGTGCTATTTTATTTCAATGCCTGTAATCATTGTAGAAGTAAATAAGAAAACAGTATGCACGCCGATAGGTTTGAACAGTGTTTTTGGTAACTGAGGAGAAATAGCCAAGTAATGAAACACTGGAGTGGCTGGGGTGGGGGCTGCTGATGAAGTGGCAGGGGATTACAGACTATCCATTCAAGGAAAACAAAGTTCATCCCTATCCATATTCAAATGCAACTTGGATCTAAGAATGGGTAATAAAAATGTACTCCAGGATTGATCCCTCATGCCACTGATGGATAAAGGCAGTTCCTAACTGCTTCATCCCTTACATGGGTCCCTTCAAATTATCTATGGTATAATCACAGGTATTCTCCCTAGGGCTAATGTACAATTATCAGCCTTTAGGGCTAATGTACAATTATCAGCCATGGGATAGGTAAGACCAGTCAGGAAATGTTAGCCAATTTCCCTTTTGGTACTTGAATTAAGCTTAAAATGTCCTCTAATTGAACCTATGTTGTGGTAGTAAATAGTTTTTAAAAAGTTGCCCTTTTTAGATCACTAAGTGCCCTTCTCACTCTCTGGCCCCAATCCTCAACAGCTTCTGGTGCCTATGGTTTTACCATAATATCAGCAAGTAATACATTAATTCACAGAAACCTTCTAGGTGTCATAATAGATGACAGTCTCAAGTATGACCAGCACGTATTGCACATCATTAAATCTGCACACAGTGCATTCTAAAATTCAAAAAGAAACAAACCACAAACACAAGGATAACCTGCTGAAATAACTACCAACAATGAGTCTGTAGTACAAAATGAGCACTTTTGTTCCTTTATTAAAACTGGAATTTCATCAAATGAATATGTCAGTAAAAACTAGCATTTAAATACTCATAAATAGCCTATAATGCTCTCTCAACAATTAAAGTAATTAGGACAATTAAAAATTCTTTCTTTGCAATTATCTTAAAGGAAAGCTTCCTCAGAACTATTAATCTCTTGAAATATTAGTTAAACTCATTAAAATATTACTATAATAATAAATAATTATTTTAAACCATATTAATTAAAGCATTCAATTTTATTAACATGTTTACTAGACACTCTTATACACATATTTAATACAATATAACCCCCCCCGGAACCAGTTACAAAATAAATATTAACTAAGACCTTAGTAATGTCTATACAACTAAGAACCAATAATATGTACTTCTTGCAACCTGATATGAAATACTAGACCTTAAATCACATCAGCTTTCAGTTTTAAAATGCTACTTATAGAAACCTTGTCATTAATACCGAGAAACTGTGTGGTATTGAGTAGAATTTTCCAGTGTGCCTCCCTAAATTCTAATTAAGAGGACCACTTCCCTCCCCTTTCATTGTAGACCACTTTATCACACAAGATACATTTCTAAAATTCTGACAAGTGGTGCTGTATAAAGGGCGTTAGTTTTATTCTTCTTTTTAATAGCATAAGAATGTTGATAAATTCCTCTCCTAGGTAGTTTTTCCATCTTGCCTATGTATTAAATGCAAGGCAGGAGAAACAATTCACCACATAAACTACCCCCTTTGGTGTTACAATCAAAATTTCCTTAAATGGGGAATACATTTTTGAAGTTACCAATTGTAATATTTGTTGTCTCATTAATAAATCTACATTCTTTGCAAGCAATACATTTTTACATTTTTCCAAACTTCTTCCTTCCTCCTTTCCACATTTTTTCAAAAATATATTTTATATTCTTATCTCTTCTGTATATGATTTTATGGGATGAGCCTAACCTTTCAATTAACCCAAAGGCCAGAAAATTACCATCCCAATTTTTCTGAATGATATTTCTCATAAAAGTGTGTTGTAAGACCAATATATAGCTCTTTATTCAGGGGATTAAATTGAAAATCAGACTGTTTTAACGTAAGGGGATATTATATATATCTTTCTCTAGACACCATTCATCCTTGTTCATTTAACAGTGAATTGGGATACCCTTTTTCTCTAGACATATCTTTTAGCTCATTTAACTCAGTAGTAAACTGTCTAACGTATCATCATGGAACCCATAAACAAAGACATTGGAGATCTCCAAACACTGGACCCCACACAGTTTGTTTGGGTTTGTAAAAGGCAGATCATGTCTCCTAAACCTGCTAGACTTCTTTGAAGTAGTCACTAAAGCCATAGATGAGGGTAAGGTGGTTCACACAGCCTATCTAGATCTCGCCAAGGCGTTCGACACCATTCCCCCACTCTGGAATTATAGAAAAACTCATTAAGCTAGGTATAAATCCCTATGTCACAAGATAGGTTGCCACCTGGCTTACTGACAGAACCCACACTGTGAAAGTAGCAGACTCCAAATCAGACTTCAGACCAGTGACAAGTGGAGTACCACAGGGTTCAGTCCTGGGTCCTCTCCTGTTTGGTATCTAATTCTCTGAAGTACAGGCTAACACAGAAGGTCTTTGGCTAACTAAATTCGTAGATGACTACAAACTAGGAGCCATAATCAAAACTCCTAACGATGTGGACATCCTACAAAAGGGCCTCACTGAGACAGATGCCTGGTGTCAAAGCCATGGTCTCAAGCTTAATGCCAAAGAGTGCATTGTCATCCCTTTTGGTATAAACTCTGTACCCATGAACTACAACATAGGTGGTAGTCTACTTAACACCAAAAGTGTGATAAGAGACCTTGGGACACTGGTAGACAGTAGTCTCTCCTTTGATAATCACATCGCCACAGTGGTCAGGAAATCCTTCTACATGGCACACCTCATCACAAAAAGTTTCTCATCCAGAAAAAAAGAGGTCATTGTTCCCCTCTACTCATCACTCATTAGACCCATTATAGAGTACAACCCCCCATTTGGTATGTACCTCACAAGACATCTACAACAACTGGAAAGGCCACAAAAATACCTCACAAAGAGGATTACTGGCCTCAAACAGATGCCTTATGCAGACCATCTCAAAAAACTCCAGCTTTACTCCGTTGCATAGCGCCTACTCAGAGGTGATCTCTGCCTAACATACAAGCCTATGTCAAACCAGAGCTGTTGGACATGCTCCACTTAAAGAAATCCCAATCCCTCCAAGCTACATGCTCTAGGGACCTAAACCTTGTCACCACAATAAACAGAACATGCTGGAGGGATAGATTCCTGTTACAGAGACTTCCCATACTCTGGAACAGACTACCTATTTATGTCAAACAGAGCTCCTCATCAGCACTCTTCAAGAAAAATCTTGATGATTGGATGGGTAATAGGAAATTCACCCTGGGGATCACTTCTGTGGTTCTGCTTGACAGGGGCACAGAAAAATAATTTTCTTGGGTGGAGAAAGCCAGGGTACCTTTTTGGCTATGCTTGTATAGGCCCTAGGGCCAATAGCCTAGTACCTACCTATGAACCTATCATCAGTAATAAGCCTCAAAAGTCTAATCATCTAATTCTTCAGTAAATTTCTATTTTGCCACATAGGATGATTACTTTCGAAATGTAGGAAGCCATTCGAATAAGTAAGCTTCCTGGGAATAGAAGTCTCAAAACATTTATTTATTTTATTTTATTTTATTTTACAATTGTTAACCGGGGGTGTCTGACTCAGCTGAAAAGGCCCTTTTTCAGCAGAGGCCTGGGGAGAAAAGCTCCACAAAGAAAAATTACAGACACATTTAGTTATTTAGACATGATCAGTATACACACAAATTACAAGAGACATGTTTTTACAGTGGTATGCGGCACATAAACAGTTACAATGGAGAGAACAAACAAAAAAATATTAATTTGAAAAATAAAGGTAATTAATAGATTTGTGGTGTAGAGCTGAAATTTGGAACATAGGTAGAACACATACATAGTACACAGGTACAGTACATACACTGTAGATTAGCCAGTGTTTGTGAGTAAGATTGAAAACTATTATCAATTGCTCTAGATTTAGTATGTATATGTTATCCGCTTTCATTAGCCTGGGGAGCAATCATAGCACTGCCAACTTTGCTTGAGATGTTGCCTGATGAGGTCTTTAAAGGAGGCTTTGGATGATGTGTTTTGAATGCTAGTAGGGACAGAGTTCCATTTTTTAACCACTGAACTACTATATAGTGCATCTCCAAAGCTGTTGTAGCTGTTGGTGACTTCTAGTAGTAGTTTGCTTGATGATCTAAGAGGCCTTTTGGCTGAGTGATGCTGTACTAGGTTTTTGAGGGCAGAACACTTATTGGAGAGGTAATAGATAGAATGACAGAGGCAGAGCTGATTGTAGGTTAAGAGGTTGGGCAGTTCAAGCCAATGGAGCTGTCTCAAAGCAGTACAGTGATGAGATCTATATGAGCAATTTGCAGCAAAGCGGGCAATTCTATTATAGCAGGCTTCCATTTTGCTTAGTTCAGTTTTGCTGAGATTAGTCAGAATGGGAGATGCATAGAGTAGGGTGGATAGAAGTTGGGAGCGAGCAATGGCTGATCTTGTGCTGTTGGTAAGAAATGGTTTGATATGGTAGAGTGACCCCAGTTTGGCATGTACTTTTTTAATAGTTAAGTTGAGATGACTATCAAATTTTAGGTGGGAGTCTATGGTTATTTCCAATAGCTTAGCCTGTGCCACTGGGGCAATTGGAGTAGCATTTGTGGAGTAGATAGTGAATTGAGTGTTAGTGTTTTTGTTAGAACTGGTTATAATCATAAGCTGAGTTTTCTTTGGATTGAGGATAAGTTGGGCTTTGGTAAGGTAGTTTTCAACGTCAGAGAATGCTAGTTGAGTTGTTTGCAGGAGGGTGGGAATGTTTTGTGCAGCACAGATTAAGGTAGTGTCATCTGCATACTGAATTATAGATGCATGCTGTGTGGAGGTATGAAGGTCATTTGTAAAGACTGTGAATAGTAGTGGTCCTAAGATAGAACCCTGTGGGACTCCTATAGTCATGGGCAGCTCAGGAGAGAGAAAATGTTCCCATTTCACAGCTTGGTACCTGTCAGTTAAGTAGCTCTGGAACAAGGTAAGAGTGGAATTAGATAGATGATATTGGTTTAGTTTGTTTAGCAGGATTTGGTGTGAGACTGTGTCAAATGCTTTGGACATATCCAAAAAAAGAGTTGACACCTGTAGACCTTCATTTTTGAGATGGTTTACTGTGTCTGTGAAGCAGAGGAGGGCTGTAGTGGTACTATGGGCAGGTCTGAAACCATGCTGAGTAGGTGATAGGATGTTGCTGTCTAGGAGAGAGAGATATGATTGGATGGGTAATAGGAAATTCACCCTGGGGATCACTTCTGTGGTTCTGCTTGACAGGGGCACAGGAAAATAATTTTCTTGGGTGGCGAAAGCCAGGGTACCTTTTTGGCTAGGCTTGTATAGGCCCTAGGGCCAATAGCCTAGTACCTACCTATGAACCTATGAACCTATCATCAGTAATAAGCCTCAAAAGTCTAATCATCTAACTCTTCACTAAATTTCTTTTTTGCCACATAGGATGATTACTTTCAAAATGTAGGAAGCTATTCGAATAAGTAAGCTTCCTAGGAATAGAAGTCTCAAAACATTTATTTATTTTATTTTATTTTATTTTACAAATGTTAACCAGGGGTGTCTGATTGAGCTGAAAAGGCCCTTTTTCAGCAGAGGCCTGGTGAGGAAAACTCCACAGAGAAAAATTACAGACACATTTAGTTATTTAGACATGATCAGTATACACACAAATTACAAGAGACATGTTTTTACAGTGGTATGCGGCACATACACAGTTACAGTGGAGAGAGCAAACAAAAAAATATTAATTTAAAAAATAAAGGTAATTAATAGATTTGTGGTGTACAGCTGAAATTTGGAACATAGGTAGAACACATACATAGTACACAGGTACAGTACATACACTGTAGATTAGCCAGTGTTTGTGAGTAAGATTGAAAACTGTTATCAAGTGCTCTAAATTTAGTATGTATATATCTGCTTTCACTAGCCTGGGGAGCAATCATGGCACTGCCAACTTTGTTTGAGCTGTTGCTTGATGAGGCCTTTAAAGGAGGCTTTGGACTATGTGTTTTGAATGCTAGTAGGGACAGAGTCCCATTTTTTAGCCACTGAACTACTATATAGTGCATCTCCAAAGCTATTGTAGCTGTTGGTGACTTCTAGTAGTAGTTTGCTTGATGATCTAAGAGGCCTTTTGGCTGAGCGATGTTGTACTAGATTTTTGAGGGCAGGACACTTATTGGGGAGGTGATAGATAGAATGACAGAGGCAGAGCTGATTGTAGGTTAGGAGGTTGGGCAGTTCAAGCCAGTGGAGCTGTCTCAAAGCAGTACAGTGATGAGTCTATATGAGCAATTTACAGCAAAGTGTGCAATTCTATTATAGCAGGCTTCTATTTTGCTTAGTTCAGTTGTTCAGTTTTGTTGAGATTAGTCAGAATGGGAGATGCATAGAGTAGGGTGGATAGAAGTTGGGAGCGAGCAATGGCTGATCTTGTGCTGTTGGTAAGAAATGGTTTGATACGGTAGAGTGACCCCAGTTTGGCATGTACTTTTTTAATAGTTAAGTTGAGATGACTATCAAATTTTAGGTGGGAGTCTATGGTTATTTCCAGTAGCTTAGCCTGTGCCACTGGGGCAATTGGAGTAGCATTTGTGGAGTAGATAGTGAATTGACTGTTAGTGTTTTTGTTAGAACTGGTTATAATCATGAGCTGAGTTTTTTTTGGATTGAGGATAAGTTGGGTTTTGGTAAGGTGGTTTTCAACGTCAGAGAATGCTAGTTGAGTTGTTTGCAGGAGGGTGGGAATGTTTTGTGCAGCACAGATTAAGGTAGTGTCATCTGCATACTGAATTATAGATGCATGCTGTGTGGAGGTATGAAGGTCATCTGTGAAGACTGTGAAAAGTAGTGGTCCTAAGATAGAACCCTGTGGGACTCCTATAGTTATGGGCAGCTGAGGAGAGAGAGAATTTTCCCATTTCACAGCTTGGTACCTGTCAGTTAAGTAGCTTTGGAACCAGGTAAGAGTGGAATTTGATAGATGATATTGGTTTAGTTTGTTTAGCAGGATTTGGTGTGAGACTGTGTCAAATGCTTTGGACATATCCAAAAAAAGAGTTGACACCTGTAGACCTTCATTTTTGAGATGGTTTACTGTGTCTGTGAAGCAGATGAGGGCTGCAGTGGTATTATGGGCAGGTCTGAAACCATGCTGAGTAGGTGACAGGATGTTGCTGTCTAGGAGAGAGTTTAGCATCTGGGTATGGATGCATTTTTCTAGAATTTTGACCAGTGGGGAGAGTAAAGCAATGGGTCTGTAGTTATTAAGTTCAGTGGAGGTCCCGCCTTTATGTATGGGTATAACATAGAATATTTTCCAGAATTTGGGCACAAAGTTTTCAACAATTGATCTGTTTATGAGAGTGGAGATTAGGATCGCAATAGCATCTGCTGTGAGTTTCAAGAAATAGCTGGGGAGTAGGATGGCTGCTGTTGATGAGGTTTTTAGTTTGGAGAGCATGCTTTTGATTGAAGTGGTGGAAACTGTTTTGAGGGTAAAGCTTGTATTAGTGTTATTTGTGTTGGGGGGATAGTGAGGAAGGAACTGTCCTGTGATACTAAGGATAGAATTGAGTTCACAAAGTGGGAGTTGAATTGTGTTTCGATGGGAACTTTAGTGTCAGGGGTGGTTGGTTTGGGGGTAGCCTTTTGGGTGGATTTTAGTAGCTGGTTTACATTTTTCCAAAATTTTTGCAGGTTGTGTTGGTATTTAGTTTGTAATGTTGTGTAGTAGGATTTTTTGTCCAGCCTAATGCATTTTTTGCACGGTTGCGCAGTTCTTGGTACTTAGTTAGGCTTTGTGTTTCTTTGTTTTTTTGATAGTAAAGCCAGGCAGTGTCTCTGGACTTGAAGATTTGTTTGGTTTCTTTACTGAGCCAGGGGTTTGTAGAGGTTCTGACCTTGAGTTTGCACAATGGAGCGACAGTGTCTAGGTGCTGTAGAAATGGTTTGTTGAAATATGCTACAGCCTGGTCAAGTGGGAGGGTTTTTAGGGGGGTCCAGTCACAGTTACAGAGTAAAGTGCTGAGGACCTCAGCAGAGATTTTTCTGTGTGTTTCTAGTGGATATATAGTTAGTGGTTTTGCATATGCTTGTTCTACTGCGTATAAAGTATATTATGTTGTGGTCACTTAAGGTGTCTGGGAGACTGCCTGTGTGAGGGTACAATGTGGGGTTGTTAGTTAGGACTCAGTCAAGGATGGATTCCCTTTTAGATTTTTTATCACATCTAGTTGGAATTTGGACTAGCTGTTGGTAGCCATGGAGACTTATTAGATTACTTGGTGGTTCTGCTATACAGATGAACCAATCTAGGTTAAAGTCCCCCAGAATAAGGGTTTCTTGTGAGTATGTGGAAGGACACCAGCATAAGAAGTCTTCAAGGCTAGCAGGTGTATTATCAGGTGGAATATAGATCACAATTGTGATGACCTTTTTAGGGTGAAGTTGAAGTTGTGAGATAAGTATGTCCCAATTATTGGGGGAGGGGTAGGAGTTTGGTAACTGACGGATAGTTAAGTTGTTTTTCATACAAATGTTCATCCAAATAAATAATTTTTTCGACATCAAAACTGTGTGTAAACTTCAAACAAGTTATTGAACTATATGTGAAACCCATAAATTACAACATTTTGTGAAGCTCATCTTCCTATAAAATTCAGGATATCATCAAGATACCCAAAGTATCTATCAATAGAATGTGTGTATCTAGTGTTGTAAATAAATGTTGTAACCCACAACCACAGTACAATATTTGCGAAAAAAATGGTGCTGCAGGTAATCCCATCACCACCGACTTTGTCTGCTTGAAATATTCTTATTGGTTAAAACTATGTCCATGAGAGTGCATAAAACGTAAATAGAATCTTCAGACAACTTGGCATCCACTACCAAAGCTTCCCTAAAAATATTCCTAACCTTTTGTATAATTTTTTACTCAAAAATAAATCCCTGACATCTATAGTAAGAAATTTTAAATTATCTTTAAACTTGCAATTAGCCAAGCATTTCAAAAGATGCCAGGAATCCTTAAATACTTGTACCTTATCAGCAAAGAAGTCCTTGAAGTTCTTAAGTTTAGAATGTGTAAGTTTAACTAATGGCTCAGTCTTTGAGCCTCTGGCCACCACAGTTGGGCTCACTGCGGGTCATTGATAGATTTGTGTACTTTGGGGATACCAAACAATGCTGGAATCAAAGGTTTCTTAACGTTTAAAAACTTGAGTTCCTCCAAGTCAAACTGATATTCAAGAAATAATTCTTCTAACAATCAACCCTGTAATTAACAATGTTCACTTCATTTAAAGATACTGGGTTGAAAAATTCAATGTTATGTAAGAAAAATTGCATCTTCATGGCATATTGTAAGTAATTCAAATCACCACCCTCCCCCTTTGTCCGGCTTCATTATTCTGAATGACTTGTCGGTGGACAATTTGGACAAAATAGTGTGATCTTCACTACTTAAATTAAAGTTAGAAGTAAGCTAGATTTTCTGCATTTTTTTCTCTTAAGTCGAACTTCCATAACCTCTCAAAGAGAGCCACTAGTGGTAACAAGGGGGGGGGATTGAAAGTACCCCCTCTACGTAACACGTGCATCTTTTCACCCTCATTATTATTATCAAACAAAAACTTCATGTTCCTTGCAAAAAGTTTGATATCAATAATTTTGTCTACTAAATTATATTTATCATTTGGAATAAAGCTAAGCACTTTTGAGAATAATATATCGTGTTTCTCATCAAGCTGAATATTGGTGTAATTGTATATTTTGAGTCATTCAAACTGTAACACGGAAAAGTCCTCAACATTGTCCCTTATCATTGGTAATGAGAGTTCTTCCTCCTTTTACCTCTCAGTCTTCCATTTGACTGATGGTAAAACTTTGTTTGTTGTCTATTCAAAGCTTTTGTATAATAATACGACCAAGTGTTGTTGTTCTGGGTGGTGAGGATGGTTTGTTGTAAAAATCCTGTCCTTCCTGGTTAAAGAAAACATATTGCTGATTGTGCCACTGTGTATCCAATGGGGTATCTGGAAGCAGTGTGTCAACCAATGATAATCTGTTCTTAAAATTTTGTTTAGGAAGTGGATACTGTATACAAAGGGGGATGGGTGGTGTTTATGAACTACTTACAATATGCCATGAAGATGCAATTTTGTCTTACATAGCAGTAAATTTATTACCCCAGCATCTTTATATGAGGTGAATTTTGCAATTACAAGGTTGATTGTTAGCAGAATTATTTCTTGAATATCAGCTTGATTTGAGGGAAATCAAGTTTTTAAAAGTTAAGAATCCTTTGATTCCAGCACTGTTTGGTACCCCCAAAGTGCACAAAGCTCTCACTGACCCCCCAGTGAAACCAATTGTTGTGGCCAGAGGCTCAAAGACTGAGACATTAGCTATACTTATAGATTTTAAAGTTAAGGTCTTCTTTGTTGATAAGGTACATGTACTTAAGGATTCCCAGCATCTTTTAAAATTCTTGGCTGATTGTCAGTTTAAAGATAATTTAATATTTCTTTCTATACATGTCAAGGATTTATTTTTGAGTATCCCTCACAAAACATTTTGGATTTTTTTAAGGAAGCTTTGGTAATGGATTCCAGGTTGTCTGAAGATTCTATTCATGTATTATGCACTCTCATGGACATAGTTTTAACCAATAACTATGTCTTTTTTGATGGACAATATTTCAAGCAGACAAAGGTGTGGTGATGGGATCACCTGCAGCACCACTGTTTGTGAATATTGTACTGTGGTTGTGGGAGACAACATTTATTTACAACACTAGATACACCCATTATATTTATAGATAGTTTAGGTACCTTGATGATATCCCGATTTTATGAGAAGATGAGATTCACAAAATTTTGGAATTTATGGATTTCATAAACAGTTCAACAACTTTTTTTAAGTTTACACACATGGTTGATGTTGCAGAAATTATTTATTCAGATGTACATTTGTATAAAAACCTGTAAACTAAATCTTTTGAGACTTCTATTCATAGGAAGCCTACTTATGTGAATAGCTTCCTACATTTTGAAAGTAACCATCCTATGTGGCAATAAAGAAATTTAGTGAAGAGTCAGATGATTAGACTTTGAGGCTTATTACTGATGACAGACAGTTTACTATCGAGTTAAATAAGTTGAAAATGTGTTTCAACAAAGAGGGTATCCCAATTCTTTGTTAAACAAGGATGATTGGTGTCCAGGGAAAGATATATACAATATCCCCGTCTTAAAAAAGTCTGATTTTCAATTTAATCCTCAAATAAAGACCTAGATTTTGGCCTAATTTGTACTATTATATATGACCATCAACACACTGTAATGAGAAATATCATTCAGAAAAATTGGAATAGTATTTTTGGGCCATTTGGGTTGATTGAAATGTTAGGCTCATCCCCTAAAATCATATACAGAAGAGATAAGAATATAAAAAATATTTTTGAAAAAACATGTAAAGGAGGAAGGATGAAGTTTGGAAAAAAATGTGGTGCTTGCAAGGAATGTAGATTTATTAATGAGACAAAAATGATAAACAAATATTACAAACTAGTAACTTCAACAAAGTCGTCCCTGTTTCTGGAAATTCTGATTGTAACACCAAAGGGGTAGTTTACGCAGTGAATTGTTTGCCCTGCCTTGCTTTTATATAGGCAAGATGGAAAAACTACTTAGAGAAGAATTTATCAGCCTTCTTATATTATTAGAACAAAGGAATAAACTAATGCCCTTTACAGACATAGCACAGCTTGTCAGAATTTCAAGAAATTTATCTTCTGTGTGATGGAGAAAGTGGTCTATAATGAGAGGGGATGGAATTGGTCCTCTTAATTAGAATTTATGGAGACACACTGGCAGATTCTACTCAATGCCACACAGTTTCCCAGTATTAATGAAATGGCATCTATTAGTAACGTTTTAGCACTTAAAGCTGATGTGATTTAAGGTCTAGTATTTCACATCAAGTTGCTAGAAGTACATATTACTGGTTCTTAGTTGTACAGACATTACTAAGGTCTTAGTTAATATTTATTTTGTAACTGGTTCTTTGGGGGTTATATTGTATTAAATACGTGCATAATAGTGTCCATTAAATATGTTTATAAAAACTGAATGTTTCAATTAATATGGTTTTAAATCATTATTTATTACTTTTAATGAGTTTAACTAATATTTCAAGGAATTAATAGTTCTGAGGAAGCTTTCCTTTAAGGCAATTGCTAAGAAAGTTTTTTTTTAATTGTCCTAATTACTCTGAGAGAGCATGCTGGGCTATTTATGAGTATTTAAATGTTGTTTTTACTGATGTATTTGTCTGATGGATTTCGAGTTTTAATAAAGAAATCAACATGCTTATTTTATACTAGAGTATCATGTTTGGCAATTATTTCAGCAGTTATCCTTGTGTTCATGGTTTAAATCTACACACCAGAACATATGTCCCCTTTACAGGATCAATGGATTCCTTACAAATACTGCAAGAACAACTCTGACCTCTAACTTGGTATTGCCAACTCTCTTATACACCACTCTTATCCTAACAAACCTCAACAATACTCAAAGAAAGAAACTTGCCTCCTGCTACAATAAAATAGCTCAATTTGCCACTAATCTCCCTCATAGGACCCATTATTGTCAGAGCTTAAACAATTAAACTGGGTTGAACTACACAATTACCTAACATATTCACAACTAACTACAGTGCAAAAACTCATTCATTATACTCAAAAACTGTCCTGCATTACAAACATTAATCTCCTAGTCTCCAGCAAGGGAATTCTGTTCTAGTAAATTATTAATTACAAAAAAGTCAAATAATTTTGCTGGAGAATCAATCTACTCCCAATATGTTTCTAAACTCTGGAATAGTATCCCTACACAAAACTCTCTAACAAATTCAATAGTTTTAAATCACTGCTTCAAAAAATCTTAACCATTCCTGGTCCTGCATATGCACAGGTTAAGACTTTGTGTTCACCTTATGATACTCTCCAAATACTCTCCTTAAACAGAATTCTCTCAACCTCTCACTGATATGACAAAACAATTTCAGTACATAACTGCTGCCTGCACAATCCAAGTTGCATGTGGGCTTTCCCTTTAGTAACTTCCACTTCTGTACAATCTTTGAATCTTTAAATGTAACTACTGTTTGTGTACAAATGGAAATAGAAATGTAACTACTCTGTGTTTAACAGGAACTTGGTAAAATATGATGTTAGCAAATGGAGCTTTTCTTCTCAAGCCTCTGCTGAAAATGGGTATTACATAGTCAGACTTCCCTGAGAAACAAAGACAAATAAATAAATAATAAATAAGTACATGAATAAACACATATTCATGAGAATAATACAGAGGATAATGGAGGCAAGGATGAAAGATATTAAGGAACAAAGTATACAGGATACAAAAGGGAGGGGATGCCAAGAATTGTTACTGGTTGTGAGAGAAATTGTAGATGGTTTTATATGTAAAAAGGAGGATGTGAAACTTACGGTGTGTGATATTAAGAAGGTATTTGATACCATAGGACATGCTGTTTCATGGGATGTTATGGTGAAGTGTGGAAATGGTAATAGAATTAGGAGTGGGTGAAAGTCAACATATCACAATAACAGAGTGAGAGTGTTAGTGAATGTGTGGCTGAGTAAAGAAATATGCACCTCATTCCAAGATGGTGGTCGGCTAGTTGGCACCCTATCCACGGAGCTCTTATTAGCCTTAAACACTTCTAAACAATACCTGCTATAGATCGCTGACCTCAACTAAATACTTAAATACATCTGACAGCAAATCGGGTGTCTTATACTGGAAAAAACTTAAAAAAATCCACTTTTTATCCAATTCCTGGGATACATGCCACGTGCATCCAAGAGGCCTGGGTGACAGATCTCTGCCTGACAGCTTAGCGCTTTTGACAGTTGGCGCTTCTGACACTCTGCGCTTAATACCAGCTACCAGTTATGACAGACAACGCTGAAGTCATGGAAACTCAAAGTACCAAAGCAAAAATATCGTCAATTCTTTCTCCGGAGAAAGACAATGCATATAAAAGATTAAGAACCACAAAAACACCAATGGACAGCAGTACCACAAATAATAAAACAAGCTCTAAAAGTAAACCCGACCCCAACCTTCATATCGACGATCTCAAATCAGCGCTCCAACCAATTCATGATGCTATCCAGGGCCTTTCTGAGCAATTGTCTGGCCTCACTAAATCTATTAACCATCTTGTGCAAAGGGTCGACACTCTTGAACAAAAAACACAAAAAAATGACTTTCAAATACATTCAATAACTGACGACATAAAAAACAACTCTGCGCTTATCTCTGAATTACAGTCCAAAATAACAGATCTTGAAGCTAGGAGCCGTCGCAACAACATCATTATCAAAGGCTTACCGGAAACCTATGATAACTAAAACCTGTGGTCAATATGTGGTCAGATTTTTAGTGCCTTACTGGGTCCGGGCAATTCAACTGGGAACTTAATAATTGAAAGAGCGCACAGAGCCTCTATCCACCAGCAAGATTCACCAACTCCACGTATTATTTACACAAAGATGCTAAACTTTCAAGATGTACAGAATATTTTAAGTGCTGCCAAAAAGCAAAAAACTTTACATGGAATAGTCATAAGATCACTCTCACTCAAGACCTGCCTCACCAAATAAAATTAAATAGACAAAAGCTGGCTCCTTTTTGCGCTGATTTGATCAAAAGAAATGTGAGATTTCAAATGAGGTACCCAAATGTCCTCTCTTTCTCCTACAAAGAAATAAGATATTCAATGAATACTCCAACGGAAGCCAAAGATGCCTTCACCAAAGCCTTTAACTCCTATCCTGTTTCATAAATGGGTCTGACAAGATCTTCTTTTTACAGTTCTTTTGTCAACCCTCATATTAGCAATAATACACCGCTAATTATTTGCGTACTTCAGACTATCACAGAGTCAGTGTTTATACAAAGCTCGATCTACAAAGTTAAACCAAATCGAATATAACAAAGGAAAAGATTTAAACATTAAATCGTCGCTATTTGCTGCATATATCTCTATGGGTACTTTAGTGCTTACTATGACTGCAGCCATCGGATCTGCTGCTAAATATTCGCTTGCTCCTGGTAGGCACAGAGACAGTATTTCTACATCGCTCGACCTATAGAGAGAGATAAAATCGAATAAAATAAATGAATAGGATCTAACATTTACTCAGCACTATTTTGTTACATGGATCTGCTTAGGAACTTTAGTCCTCAATATGCTTGCAGCCATTGGATCACTTGTTCATGGAACTGACGATGGATAACCAATTTGTTACACTTCCCACGATGTCCCTGCAGTAACAATTACTGATGCCTCGTACATTCAATGCAGCATTCAGAAGTCTTGCTTACTATTTTCTAAATTGTCTTGCCTGTCTGTTACAATCTCAACTGCTCTGACTGGTGTAATGGTTAGCTGAATCCACGAACTCTTCATTAAATAAGTTGCTGTTATCCTTCCCACATGGTGGTCTCATCAGCTATCTCCCATTATGCACGTTTACATCGCACATCCTCGAATACTATTGGTTTGTGGATTTTGGTACCCTGTGATGTATTAAAGTGTTTTCAAAGTGTTTTCATCCACAAAAATTTTTTTATTCTCTTTTCATATGTATTCTTACTTTAGAGGTACATTTCTCTGGTATACTTTAGGTGTACAAAGGCAGTTACGTGGCCAAGACTCATATGCTTATTAGGTACAATATTTGTCTATCATATAACTACTCATGTACTTACACCTACTTCCCTGCATGTTACTCTAACATAATCCCATTTATATATGTGTATTTTTTATGCCAGCTCAAGTGAAAGGAATGTTGTAGCCTTTCTTTATCTAGCACTTACAATCTCTTGAGCTCCAAATAAATAATATATATAAGCAGGTTGTACCTAGGTAAATGTGTGACTTTCAAGTAAGTCGTTATTAATATTTAGTAGTTAAACCTTAGACTACAGAGGACTGTAAACATGGTTTAGCAGTTTATAATTTAGTAGTATACATGTCCCCTTTTTTTTTACCTTAAATAATAATACAAGCTAATTATTAAAAACTGGAACTTATTTAGTTTTGTTCTATTTTAATCAGTTTTCTTCTCCTTATTACCTTACTTAGTAACTAACAATCCTAAAAAATGTAAATGGCGGTTAAGCATTAAGACAATATTTCTGTTCTATTTTTGTGGTCTCAATTAACCTTATAGTTTAGCTTTCCTCTCTTCCAGCTCAGACATGCTGGTATCTGTTAGTATGATAAAATATTTGTTTACATCATGATTTAACGATCAGTGGTAGTTTTTTTTTTTTTCCTATCTCTACTTTTTTATGCTTTCATGTTTCATTTATTCTATATTCTTTATATCTCCTTCTTCCCTTTTTTCTTTTTTTAAATGACTACTACCGGATGTAATTTTTATGAGCTCATGGTTGTGTTCGCCTTGGGTTCTAATATAGCCTGGTCTTGGAAACAGTTAGAGTTGTATATATGTATATATTGTTGTATTGCTAGTTTAGTTACTTTTTGTTTTTCTTACAACTTACAAGACAAGAATAATTATGCTAACCTAACACAAAAATTCCTGTTTTATTGTATGTTTGTTCCTTCCACCAGTATAGAGGGGTGGGTAGGCACCGGGGCTTTGTGGAAGGAACTGTTATGCTGCCTTAATTACTTTTCTTTCTTTTTTCCTTCTTCTCTTTACTTATTATCTGTTTACACACCTCCCTTCTTCAAATATGATTTCTCTCAAAATGCAGTCAATTACCCCCTTCACCCTATATCACTTATAAATACAATCTACCTACTCTTAGTTTGCCATGACTCTACATATTGACTCATGGAATGTTAGAGGGCTACAGAAGAAAGCCAAAAAAGCACTCCTCCTCCACCTGTTTTTTAAATCACAAGCAAATATATGTTTTCTTCAGGAAACGCACACATATAATAAAGACTGGGTCAAAGACCGGGAAAAGAAATGGTTGAAATCCATTATTTCTGCAGGAAATAGTTCAAATTCTAGAGGGGTGGCGATTATTATCAAAAAATCCTTCCAAGGCACTGTCTTAAATGAGCGGTCTGATGTAAATGGTAGATGGTGCTTATTTACATCCCAATTTCCCAATCTTAATAAACCAATTCTATTCTTCAACCTATATGGCCCGTGCTCCCAACAACATATCTTTATTATAGAAATCCACAATATTCTAGCAACTTTTAAAGATCACTATATTATAGCGGGAGGGGATTGGAATGCTGTTATAGACCCTAATTCAGATCACACTAGTAAAACTCCCTATTATAATCTTCAGTCCTCCTCTGCCTTGGAAGACTTAATGTACGATCTTAAACTTACTGACCCCATATCTATGAAAGACCATATAACTAAGGATGAACTATACACATACTACTCAAAATGCTACAAATCTTGGTCAAGGCTGGACTTCTTTCTAATCTCTGAATCCCTAACCCACTTTAAAATTAATCTCTCTTTAGAACCGAGATCCTTATCAGATCACTCTAAGATATCCCTAAATATCAACCCTATTCAAAAAGTAACTTCTCCATGTACTTATAACAACTGGACACTTAACAATAATTTACTTCGAAACAAGGATATTATTCAAGAAATCACTGAAACATTAACTAATCTTACCTCTAACCTCGACCTCTCTAATATACCACTAGATATACAATGGGCTGCGTGTAAAGCCTATATTAGAGGTGCTTTAATTAACAAAGCCTCTTACCTCAAAAAAATGTACAAAAACAAAGAACTTGAACTTACAAATAAGCTCCTTGACTTAGAAAAACAACAAAAACTCAACCCGGACCCCATCAGAGACAATTTAATAAATGAAATACAGAACCATTTACTTCAATTACATAAACAGAACGTAACCATTTTTGAACAAAAGATGATCGCGATTTACTCTGAATGGGCACAAACCCCATCTAAACTACTTGCAAAATTAATTTGGAACACCCAAGAACCCCCTAAAATATCTCGTCTGCACTTTAAAAACAAGATTTATAATTCGGACCAGGAAATTATACAACTCTTTTCCAGCTTTTATTCAGACATTTATTCCAAAGAAAATACAGATCATGTTTTACATCAACATATGATTGACTTCCTGAATTCCATTAAATTCCCTTCCATTAATAAAGATCAATGTGACATGCTCTCAGCTCCCTTAAACCTACAAGAAATCCAATCCACTATCTCGAACCGCAAGTTAGGCAAATCCCCTGGCCCCGATGGCTTCACAGCTGAATTATTTAAAACTTTTATCTCAATAATTTCCCCTATCCTGCTAAAAGTATACAACCACGTAATAAAGTACGGCATATCAGACCTCCACTGGAATACTTCGAAAACAATCTTAATTCCTAAAAACCAAAAAGACAAAACGGATCCACACAATTATCGCCCCATCTCACTGATAAATATTGATATCAAGATTCTAGCTTCGCTTTTAGCCAACAGACTTAGAAAAATTCTTCCATCTATAATTTCCATGGAACAATCAGGCTTTATGACATGTAGGCATACATGGGATAACACTCTAACTCTAGACTCTCTAATACATCTGTTGTAAAAAGAAAAAAATCCAGTTTATGCCTTAACTTTAGATGCAGCCAAAGCCTTTGATAGGGTTAACTGGAATTTTCTTTTTCATTCCTTATCATATTTTAACATTCCCTCCTCTTATATAGATATGATTAAAGTTTTATACAGTAAATCCTCTACCTGCTTAAGGATAAACAAGATTCTTTCCAATCCTTTACAAATAACTAATGGCACCAAGCAGGGGTGCCCGCTATCTCCTTTCCTCTTCAATATATTCATTGAACCCTTATTTCTTTATATAAAATTAAATACTTTCCATACAATCCCCAAAGTAATGAATACCAAAATACTCCTTTCAGCCTTCGCTGATGATCTAATCATTTATTTTCAACTTCCGAATACTGACCTTAACAAGATTGAAATCTCCATCAACGCCTTCTCAAAAGCTTCGGATTATCAAGTAAACTTCAAGAAATCTCACATCTTTCCCATTAACTCTCTAGGTCATAAACCAAATTACTTTCCCGCCTCCCCCATTCAAAACAACTTTTGATATCAAGTATTTAGGGATCTATTTTGATCATAATCATTCATCTACATTTCAAAATAACCTTCTCAGATCTTGGTCCAAAATCTCTCTTGATATTCATAGGTTGGAAAAACTGAAGCTATCTCTTTTATCCAAATCAGCAATAATTAAGATGAACATACTCCCCAGACTCCTCTTTCAGTTTAATTCTGTGGATCAGTTGGTACCCAAGTCCTTTTTGACCAAGATTAGCAAAGATCTAGCTAAATTTATTTGGTATCCCAAATCTGTGAGAATTGCATATAATAAATGAACCCTTCCCAAATCTGGAGGTGGCTTGGGCCTTCCAAACTTTCATCTATATTATTCAATCATCTCTGCAAGTAGATTATTATATATCTCCAAACTTAAATTAGCAGACTATAATACCTATCCTACCTGGTCTAAATTATGGTTTCAGCAGATTCTTAGCGTTAACCTAAATCCAGCTGCTCTCCCCTTTCTTTCACAGGACACCTTACGGAGTCTCAACCTCCCAAATAACTTAAAACAAAAGGTTATTATCTTCCAAAACATTTTAAAACTCATCAGTCTTGACAAATCACTCCCTTTACTTCAACCCCTACACCTAAATCCCAATATTAAAATCAACAATCTTCCAGTCAACCTCTCCAACTTCCCACTAATAAAAAATCTCTTAGTCTGGGATATACTCAAACACAACAATGAATCACTGTCTAATCTATGCAAAATCCTTAAAGTCAATAAGAAATACCTAATTATTACTCGACAAATACGTGATGTTATTACCTCTAAATTCATACACCTGTTAGATAACGGACAAAATCTTTCCATACTAGAATCTGTGATGCATAATCTAACTCTACCCAAAAAAATGCTCTCTAACTCATACAGACTCATATCCTCCATGATCAATAATAGAATTTATCTTTTTTCAAACTACTGGGACAAGTATAACCCCCTTCTTTCGCACACTCAGAAGCTCTTGGCCATAAAAAACACTATAAACTTTTCCCCCTTTAAGAACCTCTTCTACACACAGTTAATGATCAACAATAATGCTTACTACACTCCGGCTAGACTAGCTAAGTTTGACCCTAACAAGTCTCCCTCTTGTCCCTGCTGCTCATCTTCGCATGCTGACCTAATGCATGTTTTATGGTCCTGCAATTACACACACAAACTCTGGACATCGTTAAAAGTCTGCCTTCAAAAAATGGGTTATCATAAGTCAACCCTTTCTTGGGAACTAGCCATTCTTCATATCCCTACTTGTGCTCTTTCTAAATTTGACACACATGTTCTGGTTTTCCTATGTTCACTCATGAAATTATACATCTCTAAAAATTGGTTGGACTGCACTAAACTCTGTTGGAACAACTTTAAGTCAATGGCTCTTACTTACATGGCTGCACAAAAAATCATTATTAAAAGTCCAAAGAGGAATGCTCTCTATACAAAAATTTGGGTTAAGGTCAATGCCCTCCTCCTTACCTCTATTTAAAACAGTCCTTCCTTTTGTAAATGCTGTGATTTATCTTGTGCTCTCTACTTAGTGTTCTATTATCTCTTCTCCTTGGGTAGCATGCTAGGTTAGCAGTTCATATGGGGTATCCCCCCTTTTTTTTTTTTGTATATTTACATAGTTATGCTTATCAGTTTCTACTGCATAATATGTGAACTTTATACAAACTGCTTGTATTGTTTTTACCTTTGCTATAACTTGTTTGGTTTTTCATCATTTGTTTGTTGCTTCTTTTTGTTAAAAGAGAAAATAAAATAAAAAGTTTTTTGAAAAAAAAAAAAAGAAATATGCACGGATTGTGGCATAAGACAGGGATGGCCCATGAGTGGGATATTGTTTGACCTGGTAATGAATGCAGTAGTGAGTGAATTAGCTTGTAAAATGAAAGATACTAGATATATAATACAAAAGGAGGTGGTGATGCCAGTAGTTGTGACACAAACAGACAATATAGTTGTAGTTGCTAAGAACAAAATATGGATGTGGGAAGGGTTTAAAAGAAATGGGAATGACTTTGAATAAAGATAAAAGGTTTTGGGTTATATGATGAAAACTGTGTGTGTGTGTTTTTCAATAAAGTATCTTTACTAGCAACATAATTTGTGAAAATGATGTAGTTATGATGCAATGGGAAGGGTTGATAAAAGAAATTAAAGAAATGTGTCTTCTGTGGAGGGCATATAGAGAAACATTTAGGAAAAATGTTTATCTGGTGAATTCATTAATAATGGGAAAATAGCATGTATGTCAAATGTTGGTATTATCCCAGTAAGATATGAAAAGGAAATCATACAATTTGTGGTTTTCACACGGGGTTCAAGCAGATCTCTTGATCTCTTAGTGAAATATGTCTGGACAGAGCCTGAAATAATGGGGGTCAAATGCACAAAAATAGGGGCAAATTCTAAATACTGCTCTTATACACTTAGAATGTTATTAGAATAACAGCTTTTGTGTTAGAATACATTTTCTGACGTATATAAAGTCCGAGCTCAAATGTGTGTCATTATTTAGTGACTTCAGTAATTGGGGATTTGCCAAAAAAAAAAAAAAAAACCCACATATTTTATGAGGAACAGACCAAAAACTAGTCAAAAATCTGTACATTGTATGGACAGTTGGGCAGTTGAGAGGTATGGGTTCGGGATTAAACCCAGTGAAAGGGTGTGCGGTAGACTGTAAAGGAAGAGAATGAGTGTGTAGCGAAAACATTAAAAATAAGTACAACACATTATGGGGGTGATAATTAAAAGTAACAGAGAAAAAATGTTTGAATGAAAAAATAAGAATTATCAAGAAAAATTACTAACATGGAAAACAAAAAATGATCTAGAGGAAAATAACAGGATGCGGTATAGTAGTGTGATTAAATAATATTATTAGGTAAATCCTTGGGACAATTTACCAGAAGAAGTGATTAAAGCCATTAAAGTAATGAAAATGTGGTGTACCAAGATAGTAGAGTGTCAGCATTTCCTGCTGAGACTGGTAATAACTAGGATACCAAGAAAGGGGAACATGCCTTATAAAAAAAGTTGAAGGAGTACATTTATTTTGTGGGAAGGAAGAGACAAAATAACATGCTTTTTTAAATGTAAAACATATTGAAATTCTGGAAAACATTATGTGAAGACATTTTTAAGAATATTAACGACATACATGGTATAGATATGAATATAATTTTACATGGATAATAAATGAATAAGAACAAGAATATATGAGAAGGGCAGATAATTTATTTTGTGCAATATTTGTTATTTAGAATGAAAGACTGAATGAAATGTTGTTTATGGGGAAACAATCAGATCATGTTTGTGGAAGAAGTAGTGGAAAAACAGCAGTGAGAATGTTATAACAAAAATAAAAAATAGTACCTGTAAATATGTATATTTTGTAAATATGTAAATGTATTTATGTTAAATAAATTGTCCTTTATTCTTTTTTGATAGGTGCCATGGGATCTTTAACATCCATATTAGTTGACACCTACTAGAGCGGGTGTATATCATAACCGTGAAACCGCACAACATCAAATGGCATTTCATTGAACACGAAACTGCGAATGCTGACAATATTGAAGCAGTGGAACATTGAATTCTTACTCAGGGCAAGAATTTGGTGGGCCATTCCGCGTCTTCGCTATTTCCTCCACTGTGGTGTGATCTCGGAGTTGGTATATTTAAGTAGGGGGGTATGGGGGCATTAGACATGGTTTTTGGTGTAATTATGTTGTGTGTCTTTCTCGGAACAGTGAATTGTTTCGGGAAAAAAATTGCCGTTTTGAGCTTTCGATGATATCACATTTCAAACTTCCAAGTTCAAGCTTATGGTGTTCTATATTTTGGAAGTTTGATAATGTGATATAAATCCACTAGAGCAGATGGGCCCTTGGTTTAATGTCTCATTTAAATGACAGAACACTCACAAGTGCAGCATTTCCCTTATGCTACATTGAAGTATCAGCAATTCTTCAACCTGGTGTGGGAACAGAACCCACAGCCATATGCATTAAAGGTGAGTGTGCTACCTGTTGAGCCACTGGCACAGCATAACCCCAGTTTTAAAATACTATTATACAAAACTTTGCAAATCTTTTTCATTTCTTCCCTTCTGACTTCCAGACGTCCAAAGGAATGCTTTCTCTTCTTGAAGACTTCCCTGCAGATTGATTATATATCACCACTCTTATCTCCTCCTATCTTAACTATTAGTTGCTGAGTCTCATCTTAACATTGTCATAATTCAGTCTTACATAACTATTTCCATTTGTGCCTTTTCTTGGTTTGTACCCATCTATGCTTTATACAAATTTTCATAACATTTCCAAAATATCTTCACTACCTCTTTAGAAGTTGTGGTTATTTTTCTTGCCATATACTCTCTAAGTCTGGCCATAGCTTTTTTACTTTTTGTTGCTGAAATTGTATTAATAGTTTTGTGCTCTGGAGTTACACAAATTGCTGCTCAACACTTCGGGAAATACCACAAATTCCACAATTAAAGATGGCTGCACATTGAGGAACTGCTTAATTTCAGCTCCCCCAGTGTGAAAACAGAAACTCAGAAAAGAGAGACAGTTAAATTGTCTTTTGGGGTAAATTTCAATAACTGGCTAATAACTGCACTGCCTGGATGCCAGCAAAGAATAACTTTAGAGAACCTGAAAGAAAATCAGCCATAAAAGGTAAGGAGAAAACACTGGCTGGGACAATCCTACAGCTGTACAGGAAAAAGTAGTTCATGTTCCAGCTTTGGTGCAAGGTATGACTTCCAGGAACCTAGAGATAAAAATAAATGATATGTACTCAAAGCTTACTAAAATAAATGAAACACTGAAGGAGAACATCAACTCAAATAACAGAAGAAATGGAAGAAGCTTTAAACAGATGTTTAGATGAACAGATAAAACTGCAAAAATCAGAGGGTGAAATGAAAAGGCTGGCTGAGTATTAGAAGAGAAGTTTGTAAAAAAAGTGATAGAATTAGAGGACAGAGCATGTAGGGGAAACCTGAGATTTTCTGCTGTACCAGAGAAACTGGAATAAATGGACTGTATTAATTTTATAAAAGCACAGATAGGTGACTGGACTGGTGTTCCACAGCAGGAGTCATCAACTGAAAGGATACACTGTGTGCATACTGCAAACCTGGCTAGGAGAAAGCAGCCAAGACCTTGCAATGCTACCAACAGAAAAGGTTGATTCTGACAAGACTGTGGCAAAAGGTGCTAAAAACTGAAGACAGCATAGTGTTTGTGGAAAATGATTACTCACTATACACCAGGCAGAAGAGGAATAAATTCCAGTAATCAGGGAATGTTGAGAAGCAGGTGCATACCTTTCAACTGTCCCTGATTTTGACTCAAATGTTAAGTCAATCCTTCTTAATGCCTATTAAAATTGGTGACTGTAAGAGAAAGGGTGATGAATTGCACTTAATTAATAATGATAATAATTAGAGTTATAGATTTAGTTCAGAAAATGTATATTAATTCACATTCTCTTATTCTGTTAATGTTCCAAGTTAATCGTATCAATATTTTAAAAGTGTCCCGGATTGTCCCTGATTATTTCTGTATTTATTCCTGATTTGGTTGAGATTTGTTCCTGATTGGTTGAGAGCTATGGGTAGGTGTGAGATTCAACTTGCTGTATTCAGCTATCTTCTGAATATGTTTTCTAAAGGGCTAACAGCTTTTGTGTTATGTGATTGTCTCAAGGCTTGGCTTTTGCATATCAATGCTAGAATCTCCTTGTGTTCTGACAGAGACTGCTTCTCAATCTGGAAATATAGAGATGATAAGTATATTTTTTGCCACTTTAACTTTTCAGAGTTCTGCACTGTCTGTTTTTGCTTGACTGAATTATTTATATATTTGCTGGCAGATTTTTGTCTGATCTGTGCTGAAACTTTTTTTTCTCCCCACCTTATTGCTGTTGTGTTCTTAACATTGGTGGCTTTTGGAGTTGCCTGCCCCTACTGTAAATTTGATCTGGGACACTCCTCGCAGTCCCATATCTTTAGCTCAGTCTACCTAATACAGAGATCATTTGGGAAGCTTAATCCCCTTTGCTCCTTAACCTTGAATTATCTTCTCTCCTTTTTTACTTTTTTATATAAATAGACACTTTATTCAGCTGTTTATATATTTCTAGTTTGTGTTTCTTCCTACTACTGTGTTGCTTCATCTTGCTTTGGTTTTTCCTGCTACTTGCTGTCTGTTCTCTAAAGTGTTCAACTGAATCTTTCTGTTGCATTTATTACTGCTTGTTTAAAGCCTGTTTAAATTTTTAAGTGGTATTCTTAAGTGTTATTCTAAGCTTAGTTTTGGTTTAAGCACTTGGGCTTTAGGCCTACCCTTTAACTCTCCCTGCTCTTTCTCCCTGAGATTCTGACAAATATGGATGGACAATTTTCTACAGTTTCTCCTGCCAGTCTTGTTAATATGGGCATCCTGAGACAGTGTAGCAACTCCCTCATGTACACAGACAACCATCTACTACTACCACTTAGGAACACAATTTGTGAGAGATGTAATTACATTAGGAACCTAGAGTCCAAGCTTTCTCGACCCTTATGCCAGTATATCTGGCACCAAAAATGTTGTCAACACAATCATTACACCTCAAACACTACCCACACCTAAACAACACAGACCTACATATATGGAGGTCCTCCACATAAACTTACCCAAACAAAGGAGACCTCTGAGGCAAAAACACACGCGATCCCCACAGCCCTCCACACTACATACCATGCTTAGTCCACACACCTGTGCCTCACAGCCACTAAGGCTTCACCATAAACTGAACATATTAGTCATAGGAGACTCCATTGTGAGGCACACAGATGTGCCTCTCACCAGGCTGGATAAGGAGAATGTCACAGTTAGTTGTCTGTCAGGTGCCAGAATCCTCCATATCGCATACACACTCGAGTCTCTCAACAACAGGTACTGTTATGACTCTGTCATAGTCCATGTTGGCAGGAATGACTTGAGACGTACCTCTCTGGACTATAAGACAGACACGATTGACCTCGCTGATTATGTGTCCCAGGCAGGTTTATCCCTAGCCTTAAGCAGCATTCTGCTGTTACCCAGAATGATGCCTCAATAAAAACAGAAAATGATTGACGTTAACAATTGGCTTAGTTTCTGGTGTCATTCCAAGGGGATCCAGTACATGACAGCCTGGGAAGATATGATCGACAGACCATGATGCTTTGCCAGAGGTGGACTGCATGTCTCTCACCTGGGCTTCAGGCTTCTGGCAAAGGCTCTTGCTCCCCTTATAGTGCCTTTTTTAGGAACAGTGATGAGGTTAAAACTACCAACATAACAATTTCAACAAAACACAAATTAAAGGTCCTGCTACTAAATGCTAGCAGTCTAAACATGAAACAGCACTCATTGCAAGCATTCCTAACCCTGGAAAATGTTGACATCTGTGCAGTCACAGAAATCTGGTTCAAAGCTGTGGAGAGCACCCCAGCCTTACCTGGTTACTCAAACTATAATAAATTCAGACCCCAAACTGTAGGCAGTAAAGCCAAAGGAGGTGGAGGTTCATTATACATTTTAAAGCCATATACACCTTCAGACTGGTCAAACAGTATGACCCACAGAAGACACTCCAGATGCAGTTAACCATTGACAATATCCCTATTCAAATCATAGCTAGCTACTGGCCCCCAAATCTGACTCAAGATGTCCAATCCACCTCTTTGGACCTCTTAAAAGCTATCAAGATTCAACCCTTTATCCTGATCCTGAGTGACTTTAACTTCCCAAACATAGATTGGAAGAACTACTTATGCCAGAGCACAAATGCCCAGAGATTCCTTGATTTTGTCAGTGCAAATGCTTTGGAACAGCTAGTTGATACCCCCACAAGAGGTAATAATATGTTGGAATTGGTATTAACCAACATGAGTAACCACTGCAGCATCCCTGCAATATCATCCTCCCTTGTAAGATCCGACCATAAAGCGGCCATGTTCAAGGTCATTATTGGCATCCTAGGACAAGGACAAACACAAGGCATTCTTTAGCTATGACTGCAACCTCAAAGGCAATACATAATTGTGTGCAGATCTCACTGCAAATGGAGCCACCTATATTGAGCCAGAAGATATAGTAAACCTCTACTGGCCAACAAATTCAGCTCCAACTTTACCCTTCTCTCCCCCTCAACCTTCCCTTAGGAAATACTTTCAAGAACACTGCATCAATGGGCCCAGGCAATATCTCAGGATGCCTTTTAAATAGCATGAAACATGACCTAGCAGGCCCTCTGGAACTGCTGTTTAACTGTAGCCTCCAAACAGGCTTCATGCCTCATGAATGGGGAACAGCAATAGTCACTCGTCTGTACAAAAGTGGGCCATCTACAATCCCTGACAGCTACAGACCCATAAGTCTCACTAGTCTCATGTACAAAACCATGGGAAGAAGTATCATGGAAATGATCAACGATGACATAGGAAACCTCCAGATACTTGACCCAACCCAATTTGGTTTCCTTAAGGGCTGGTCATGCCTACTCAACCTGGTGGACTTCTTTGAGAAGATCATCAAAGTAATGGGTGAGGGCAAAATGGTTCACACTGCCTACCTTGACCTGCTCAAAGCATTTGACACAATCCTCCACTCAGACACTGTTGACAAACTTAAAAGGTTAGGTACAAACCTTTATGTACAAACCCATATGTACTGTACCTGTGTACTATGTATGTATTTTACCTATGTTCCAAATTTCAGCTGTACACCACAAATCTATTAATTACCTTTATTTTTAAATTAATACTTTTTTGTTTGTTCTCTCTAGTGTAACTATTGATGTGCTGCATACCACTGTAAAAACATATCTATTGTAATTTGTCTGTATGCTGATCATGTCTAAATATCTAAATGTATTTGTAATTTTTCTATGTGGAGCTTTTATCCCAGGGCCTTTGCTGAAAAAAAGACTTTTTGGCTCAATCAGACACCCCCGGTTAACAAATGTAAAATAAAATAAAATAAATGTCACCTGGTGGATAGCCAGCTGGCTCATAGACAGGACACAGAGAGTTGGAATTTAGGAGTCCATTTTCTGCAAAGGTACTAGCCACAAGTGGAGTCCTGGGGCCACTCAATTTTGGCATTTACTTCTCTGAATCTAAGGCTAATGTCAAAGGCCTCTGGCTGTCTAAATTTGTAAATGATTTCAAATTAATTGCAAATTCCAAGATATGCATTTGGAGTGCTTTTGTTCAGGCCTCCTCTGAAAATAGGCTCTGTCCTAGTTAGACTTTCTCAGTCAAGAAACGATAAAAAATAAATAAATGAATAAATAAAAATCAGGAACTGTCATTAAATCCCCCACCAACACAAATATTCTCCAGGAAAGGCTGGCACAGACAAAAAACTGGTATTGACTAAAACTAAATTCCAGAAATACATGACAGTATAATTCTGGAAGTCATCCAGTCCTGGTAACTATTATATTAACAACTCACCCCTAAGAGTTAATCCAGTCGTTAGGGCTTGGGGACACACACAGACAATAATCTAGCCCTTGACTCTAATGTGTCTACAGTAGTGAGGAAACCATTCTGTTGTGCATTTTATAAACAAAGATATGGCATCTTGATTCAAGGAAGTCATTCCACTGTATTTGACATTCATCAGACCTATCACTGAATACAATGCTGCCTTTGGTATGTACCTAATCAGGCATATCAGATAATTGCAACATCCACAGAGGTTCTTCACTAAAAGAATATAGGGCATAAGTAACATATCCTATGCAGGCCACCTCAAAGCCCTATCCATGAATTCTGTTTCCTATAGGCTGTTAAGACAACATCTATACCTGGCATAAAAGGCATTGTTAGACCACACTCTGATGGACATCTTGCATAGCTGCTAAACAAACAGCACCGGAATTAGCTGTTCTAAAGACTTAAACCTTTCCTGTGAAATAAATAGGACCTGCTGGAGAGACAGGTATGTATCCCAGAGACTACCACTTCTCTGGAGCAGGTTCCCCATCCATGTGAAGCAGACTTCCTCCCTAATGCAATTCAAGTGTATCTTGGACAATTGGATGGGGAACAAAAAATTCTTCCCTGGTTTGGCAACTTTGTCTCTAATGGACACAGGCAACCTGTAAATTGTTCATCTCCCAGGTGGCTGCTTGTAAATGTTTCACCTCTCATGCCCCTGCTTACACTTTTCAAGGGTACCAGAACTTCTCAGAGATTTGGGATGTATGGCTAAATTTAAAAAGGCCCTTGCGATCATTAGTCTAGTAAACACCTATGAAACTATGGAAATGGCTGGCTCCCAGATGAAAGAAAAGGTACTTCCTGGAGCATCTTCCCATTTATATGGGGTAGTATGCATGACTTTCTTAAAAGCTTCTTTTTTCTGAAGCAGCTTCTTCCCTTTGTGAGTGTGGAACACTGGGAATTCTTTTCAGGTATGAGGAATGGTATGGAAGGGAATGAACTAGTCTCTGGTAATGATCCTTTGCACCCATTTGTCTTGAGTGATGGACATTTGGGTTTCTGGGTGCAGGGATAAGTGCACCCGACTGTCTCCAGAGTGTGATGGTTGGGCAACCATTCAGGAGTACTAAAAAGGCTTCTCCAAAACAGACCTCTGAAGCCCTAGTTTTGCAGGCCATCTCTGCCCTTCGGGTAACATCCATTATAAGGGTTTCCCCCTCTGCCTCAGGGTGCTCTTCTGCAGAAGTATCAGATACAGAATCCTGGGATTTATGAAACCAAATTCTCTTTCCTCCTTTCTGGTTTCTGGAGAAGGTCCTTTGAGGAGTATAGAATTTTATCCCTAAGGCAGATAAGTATTTACCATCCTTCTCATTTCTTGACCAAAATAAGGGACCAAATAAGGTTGATCTGTCATATGGAGCATTGATGAAAGACATCTTAAAATGTTCTTCACTGTACAATAATCACATCCAGACTTGCCTTCTTATGGAAATACCTGTGCCAGCTGCTCATATGCACCCTCTGTGGTATTAGAGATAAGGAGCGTAGAGGTATTGGACAATGACTGTAGGGTAGCCAACTGTGAATCAATAGATTTTCTTTGATCCACAGAAAAGGTCCCTGGGAGAGATTTGGTGACTTTCTTTGTGAAATCCACCTGAAAACAACATGTACCAAACAACTAAATGCTCTCACAGAAAAAGTAGAAGAGGCATAAATATGCTTCCCAAATATATCCAATGCACATGATTTCCTATTTGGTGGATGAACATAATAACGTTCTTCTACAAGTCCATTCTTAGTGGCAGGTGCCACTTCTATGGAATCTATCACTGGTCCATTTCCCTAATGGTGACAGTCTTTGGAAAGCAACTAGAAATGTACTGAATGTCTTCATAGGTTCATAGGTAGGTATAAGCCTAGCCAAAGGTACCCTGACTTTCGCCACCCAAGAAAATTATTTTCCTGTGCCACTGTCTTGGGAATAGGCTCAGCTGTTTCTTGCTCCTTCCATGCTGCGAGGAGATTAGATCTGCAATCTCAAATCCGGGGGGGGGGGGCACTCTAGAAGTAGATGGGCCAGAACTGAAAGCTTCAAGAAAAACTGACTTTTTTGGAGAAGGCACTTGGGAGGACCGAGCTCCTTTCTGTCTGAAAATTTTGAGAATATCTCCAAATGAGACTTCCTTGGTGGGGTGGGATCTGGGGGAGCCTTCACATTTAAAGTCAGTGTCAGTAGAAGGATATATCTTAGGAGAATCCAAGTGCCTCCTTTTGCACTTGTGCTTCCTGTGTACCTCTTCTGTGGATTGTTCAGGAGATGACTCAGGTGCTGACACAGTATCACCTAGGAGAACTGACTCAAGGCTCCCATAAACTGTCTTTTCTGATGGGACAAACAGAGTAGGCTGCAGACCATAGGGAATCCAATGGGGAAGGTTTGGATCCTATTCTAAAAGGTAGACTTCTCTCTAGTCTGAGAGAATACTGTCTCAGAAGCCTCAAATGCCAAGCTCAACCCAGATATGGGGAGTCTGTATGTAAGAGCCAAAACTCCCAAATGTGCCTCAATCCAAGATGCCTTTCAGCTGGGATCCAAAGCTGATGCCAGAGCTGAACTATGAAGTGCCAGAGCTCCTAGAGGGAGGAAAGTATTTGAAAACCTCATCCAATCCTAACTTGTCAGAGTTATCATTAATGGTTCATCTCTGAGATTCTGATGAGTCCAACAGGGTTAAAGCCAACTTAGTCAGGGAACTCATTGGAGCTGAGGAAGTTTGAAGTCTCAGCCACAATACAGATCTGCCCTGGGTGACAGTTGTATCCAAGGACTCTGATCGGACAGGTTGGATCAGAGGAGGACTCATTAAAGAGTGAGGGGAATAAGTAGTTCCTCTGGACCTGATAGCAATCAGAGCCAGAATGATCCCCAATTGGATTTGGGTCCAAGATAATCTCATCATCATGCTGTCCACATCAGCTTCAATGAGGCCCTGACTAGACCTACTGACCTAAGAGAAGTAGATGAGGGTGGTCCGAAGTGATAACAAGGTCTGTTCTGCAAGACTGGAGACCAAACCCTAGGGGAAATAGGATTCAGAGAGAATCTAGGAAGTGTATGGGATCCAATAACTGTAGGGTCCAAAAAGAGCATTGGCTCGAAAGGAATAGAAATTTTAGGTGCCAGAGCCAACAAAGGTATCAGATCTGGTGACCTTTTCTTAACATACTTTGACTTTTCTTTTTCTTTGTCCAGTTCCCTTTGCTTTTCTTTAGATTTGTCAGAAAACTTTTTAGATGAAGAAAAAGAGGAAGCAGCAGAAGACCACCCCCGATCCAGAAGGGTTTTTTTCTCCTGCAGAAGGTTGAAGAAGCTCCTTCAAAATAAATGTATGTCTTCTTCTTCTATCATTCATGGCCCACAGACCAAAAGCCTCACTGATAGCAGGGGATGTCCAGGTGCAAAGGACCCAATTAGTATAAACATGTTTAAATCCTGAAGGCTCATATGCTGCTCTAAAGAACAAGGAAAAAGGGTTAACGACACTGACAAGAAAATTCCCCTTTATGAATGAGAAATTTAAGAAATCACCCTAAAGAAAAGGTCTCTCTGTTTACCAAGTCCCAAGTCATGAGTGAAGGGCAAAACCAGAGAAAGAAGAAAAGACTGAAAGGGAAAAGGAGCAATAAGCACAAAGTGCTAGTAGAGGGGAGGCATACAATTCCAGTAAAGTTGCTAACCCTAAATAGAAAAATGCATTAACAATTTTGAGAAAATGTCACTAACATGTTCCATGACCACTGAGATCCATCAACTGATTATGGTGGCACAAGAGATCTGGGCTAGAGCACTCTCTACACTGGGATTATGCATAGCAGAGGAGCCTCAGCACCAGATTCAAAGCTTAGAAGTGGCTGAAGTTGGATTAGAGGTCAGATCTGAGATGCATACAGTGAAGAATGGATGGAAACGATAACAACAGATCTGCAGATAAAACATTCCTCATACTTTCAAAATTAGACTGAACAAACTAGTACATGAGCCTAACAATTCAAAATTCTGAAAGCTAAATTTTCAAGGAAGCAATTTCCCCTAATACCTATCAATAATGTTCCAATACTTATTAAAAGAGTAGGATTGGAACTGAGACATACGTCTCTGGGCATACTTCTCTGGACTATGTGAGGTATACCTCTCTGAACTATATGAAGAGAGACATATTTGAGCTCACTGATTATGTGCCCCTGACAGGTATGTCCCTAGCCTTAAGCGGCATCCTGTTGTCACTCAGAATGATGCCTCAATACAAACAAAAAATGATTGACTTTAACAATTGGTTTAGTTTCTGGTGTCATTCTAATGGGATCCAGTACCTGACAGCCTGGGAGGACATGATTGACAAACCACAATGCTTTGCCAGAGATGGCCTTCATCTGTTTCCCCTGGGCTTCTGGCAAAAAATCTTGCCTTCCCCATAGTGCCCTTTTTAGGCAGAGTCATGAGTCCAAAATTACCAATGTGAAAATTTCTGAAAGGTCATGCAGTTAAACACTACGACTATTAGCATGAAACTGCACTTATTACAAGCATTCCTCTCACTGGAGGATGTTGACATTTGTGCAGTCACTGAAATCTGGTTCAAAGCTGTGGAGAGCACCCTAGACTGATGAGGTTACTCATCTTACCATACTTTCCGACCACAAATGGAGGGCTACAATACCAAAGGAGGTGGAGTTTCAATATTTATCAAAGACATACACACCTCCAGGCTGATCAAAAAGGATGATGCACAGAGACCCTCCAGGTGCAGTAAACTGTTTACGAAACACCTATTCACATCATAGCTAGCTACAGACCCACAACCATGACTCAGGACAACCACTCCACCTAGCTGGACTTACTTGAATACATCAAGATTCAAACCTCTACCCTGATCCTGGGTGGCTAACTATCCAACCATAGAATGGAAGACCTATTCTAGCCCATACATGAATGCCCAGAGATGTGTCAACTTCATCAATGCCAATGCATTGGATCACCCACTTGACACCCACACAAGAGATGAACATATCCTGGACCTGGTACTAACAAACATGAGTAGCCACTGTAGCACCCCTACAGTTTCATCCTCCTTGGTAAGATCTGACCCATAAAGTGATCACTTTCGAAGTCACCATTTCCCCATGCCCTCACCCCGTCAGGGTCAAACAAAACAACTTTTGCAAAGCTGACTGCAATCTTCTGAAAGCAGGTATAAGCAGCTTCACAGCCGCCATCACTTCAGTTGGAACTAGTACTAATGTCCAAGCCTACACCAAAAAACTATATGAGCACCTACATAGCTGTATGGACTCAGCAATACCTGACAGGTCCAAATCATCTTCCTCAAGGAAGAGTAATCCTGTCTGGTGGACAGCAGCAATAAACAAACTCTATAATTAAAGGAAATAATTGCTGTCCAGGACCAAGAAGGAGCAGGTGCTAAGTTGGAAGCAATCTCTCCTTTGTCTGAACAAGAAAATAAGGTCACTGGTGAGATACTCTAAGGCTAACTTTGAGTCCAAATTGTCCACATCCACTAAGGACAATCACAAGGCCTTCTTCACATACGTCCACAGTCTCAAAGGTAACACCCAAATCTGTTCTGAACTGGTGGTTAAGAAAGTACAGTTGTGTACATTTACCATAAATGTAGATGTTTGAGTGCATTCACTGTTGCAGTCATCACACTTGGGTTATCTGCCTGCAGGTAGCCCTCAGTCAGCCCGAATACCAGAGTCTTGAGATTTCTGCATGGGATGCTGTCACCTCTTCCATGACATCAGGTCGTCAGGGGTATAAAACATGCAGCTGACACTATTACATACGTTTTTCTTGCCCCAGATGTCAGGAGCCCCCAAAATAAGAAGCAATTACATGATATGGAACACCTCCAGTAAAAAGTAAATACCATTGCCATAAGACATGGCCAAAAAGAGGATAGGTAGAAAGTAAAGAGAAGTTAGGGGGCTGGAGGGAGGGCAATCAGGACTGCAACAGTGAATACACTCAAACATCTACACTTATGATAAGTGTACACAACTGTGGTATGTTCTTCATGTTTCACTGTTGCAGTCATCACACTTGGGTTGATTCCCAAAGCTGAGGAAGGTTGGAAGCAGTCAAGAAGTACTAGAGCTGGCTATCAGGCCTTGTAAGACTGATGTGGCAAATCCAGCTCTGGATTTAGAAAAGATAGGTAAGGGGTATTGCTTGGTGAAGGTGTGTACAGAACTCCAGGTTGCAGCTTCCAGGATGTTCCTGGTAGGGACTCCCCTGAGAAATGCTGTAGAGGTTGAGGTAGCCCTAGTGGAATGAGTTCTGATCCCCTGTGGGGTAGGTTTTCCATGGTGTTTGTAGCAGAAATGGATGCAGTGTGCTATCCATTTGGAAATGGTTTGCTTTGAAATGACCTTGCCCTCTGTCCCTGTAGCAAAGCTGATTAGCAGCTGGTCAGATTTTCTGAAAGGATTAGTCCTGTCCAGGTAGAACCTGAGCTGTCTGTGCACATCCAAGGAGTGCAGGATCCTTTCCCCTTTATTCTGAGGATTAGGGAAAAAGGTTGGTAATGGATGGATTGGTTTAAAGCCACACTGGATACCACGCTGGGCATAAATGATGGGTTAGTCCTGAGGGAAACCCTGTCAGCATGGAAAATAATGAAGGGTTCCACAGCGATTAGTGCCTGTAACTCCAACACTCTTCTTGCTGAAGTGATGGTTGGAAGTAAGGCTGTTTTCCAAGATAGGAATTTTAGCTCTGCTGCAGCAGGCTCAAAAGGGGGAAGCGTGAGCTTCTCTAGTACAAAGTTAAGGTCCCAGGCAGGGCTGGGAGCTCTCCTTGGGGGGTCTTAAATTGTTAGCGCCTCTCAAGAACTGTTTGATGAGAGGGTGAGAAAAAAGCTAAGTGCCTTCTTAAATTCCCCTAGTGATGTGAACATCCTCCAAGAGGGCCTTACCCAAATTAATGACTGGTACCAGAAGCATGGCCTCAAACTGAATGCCAAGAAATGCATCATTTTCCCCTTTGGGGAAAATGGTGTCCCATGTTGCCTCCATTGTATGGAAGGCTTTCTACATGGCCCATCTCATAAGTAAGGTTATTTCATCCAGGAACAAGAAGGTCATAACATCCCTGTACTCCTCCCTTATTAGACCAATTATCGAGTACAATGTCCCCTTCAGCATGTACCTTTCCAAGCACATGCAGCAGCTGGAGAGACCACAGAGGTTCCTGACCAGGAAAATCCAGGATCTCAAACACCTGTCTTATACAGATAGACTAAAAGCCCTGTCCCTCTATTCAGTCTCGAACAGACTGCTCAGAGGCAACCTGTGTCTGGCATACAAAGCCATCTCAGACCCAGCTTTGATGGAGTTGGTCAAATTCCATTCTCGCAACCCACACGGAAGCCCTCAACCTGGTCTGTGACATTAATAGAACTTGTTGGCAGAATAGATTTGTGTCCCAAAGACTCCCAATCTGTGGAATAGACTCCCTCTCTGTGTCAAGCAGAGTACCTCCCTAGCCCTCTTTTAAGAGGAACCTGGACGACTGGATGGGAAACAGAAAATACACCCCTGGGATCCCACCTTTGTCTCTGCTGGACAGAGGAAACAGGTGCTGAATTTGTGGGAAGATGGGTGAAATTCTTGGCTAGGCTTATAAGGTCCTCTGGACCAATAGCCTAGTATCATCCTATGAACCTATGAACCTATGAACTATGTGCTTAGCAGCAGTGGAATCAACTAGAGCTATAGCTGCTTCAGTAAATCTCTGAAGGAATTTGCAACCAAACTTGTCTTTTAATTAGCTCATCTTGAGCTGTCAGACAGTTTGGGTGTGTGGAAGGTGCACTGAAGCTTTGGAAGCTGTCTGGCTGCTATATCCTTGGCAGGATATAATCCATACAGCTAAGGCTACTGCAGCAGTGATCTATATGATTAACACCCTGTGATACTCTGGCTGAAGTGTGACTTTTTTGAGACATGCATGAGTTTCCAGATTAAAAAAAAAGCTCCTCCTGTGTCAAAAATATTTTTGCTACAAGGACTCATACAGCTTAGAAAGAGAACCTTGTGTCATGTGGTCAAAGAGGATTTATTTCTCTGACTGTTAGTATGGGTCCCTGGTGTAGATTGGGGTAGGCCAGGTGCACATACTCATATCCATTTGACAACATTAGTCAACATGAGCAAATCATCTGGAGGCATATTTTACACTCTAGAGTGGTTAGCTCAGCCATGATGCATAGTCTGTGATCCATGTTCTCCTATTTTAATGATACTGCACACCACAGTGTATGCCCAAAGTGATTGTTCTATGCAACTGTTCCTGCTATAGGGCATGATATAGTGTCTATGCTGCTGCACATAGCTCCATTCTTGGGTGAGTTTGAGATGGAAGCACTTGGTATGTTTTTCAGAGGTGGGTGTAACCCCTTACAGGTGCTGGCTAAACATGCCAACTTCAAAAAGGAAATGGTCAAGGTCAGGATCAAACCTTGCACCTTGTGCATGGGAGACAAAGACTTAACCATTATTCCAAATGGAAAAATATTCAAAAAAATGGATTTCTGATAGACACTACCTTGAGGAGTAAGTATAACAGATAATTCTCTCACTGTTTCCACAAAAAAGAGCCAAATTCCACATGTGAAACTGATAGCTAAGAATTATATATGCTAAATTGGAAAAATAATATATTATCTTACCAAAGCTATCCAATACCTTTCCATCTTTGTCCACAGGGAAAGGATTGGAGGACACCAAGAGTTAGTTTCCATCTGGTGAAGATATGGATACGGCAGTAAGGTCAGACCCAAGGTGAGGAAATCAATATTTGTTAGTTTGAGAAGCTTTGTAAAACCTTTTTAGATCTTGCCAGCTGAGAATCATTATTATAGGCAGCGTTAAATACATCTTCCAGAGGTGGCACTACTGGATATTTGGGATGCCCCTATCTCCTCAACTCAAGGGGAAAATACATTTGTTCCCACAGTGGCACTACTGGATATTTGGGATGCCCCTATCTCCTCAACTCAAGGGGAAAATACATTTGTTCCCACAGAAACACTTCAGTCATCCTGGCTATCATCTGAGAAAAGTAAAATTCCTCCAAAGGAGGTTGTGAACACCAAGCTTCCAGTGAATGGATTTGGACTTGGTAATCTGAAGAACCCTGTCTCTGTCAGTGTCATAATCCACTGTAATGTCTTCATTGGGAATATTTCTGATGCTGTTTTTATCAAGAAAGGATTTCTGAGCACCTGGATTTAGACCTTGTAACAACTTCTTAGCTAAGGTAAGTAAACTGTCTTTTCTAACAGAGACAATGTCTTCAGATGAACAATGTTTAACATTTTGTTTTTTCTTTGCAAGTTTAGCTAAAGACAAACTCAGAAATGGAACAAGATGAAAAAGGTCTCTTTCCCCAGCTACATTGATCAGCATCTTGCAGTGTCACTGCCTAATCCAGAAGAGATGATTTTCCCATGCCCAGACTGGACACTGGAAAACCCAAAGAGGATGTGACCAAAAGGATTACAGCAGAGAAAGCCAGAGAGGTTAGTAAATGGTCTGAGGAATGATTAATGACCAATGCAGTGTCATCCACCATTGGCTGAGGTGTTGATTGAGTCTGTGGAGTCAGTGCTTCAACACATTTTTTCTTTCCGGGTACAGCTGGAGAAGGACCAGTTGGAGTGGAGTAAGTATCCATGCTGTGACTCAGGGGGATGCATTGAATGCAATAAGTTTTGCTAGAATGAATCAGTCAGAAAGTAGATTATTATTACAAATGCAATAATGCACAAGCAGCACACTGAATCCCTGTCAGAAAACTCATGTGCACAAACACTCCAACAGAAATAAAGTGGCTGGTAAGTTGTCACACAGTGAACACAAGCACCAATATTAATAGTCCCTGCTCAAATAATGCACTTCCTAACACTAAACCTTTCAATAAAATATATAACGTTTAGATAAGCAATACATTTTTCGTAAAAATAGACAAGAAAACAAATGTCATGTACTTACCATAATGCTAGATCCATGTTTTCTTTATCCTTCTCAGCAATTGGGTATATGGGATCTAAATGGATCAGAGGTCAGCACTTTAGACTAGGCTTTCATTTCAAAGGCTTAGGTTCCTCCTTTTCCCATAATGCAACATCACCCCACCAATCTTTCAGATCTACTTTATCCCAAAGATATTACAACTCATCAGATGCCAACCAGTGGATTGCTGATAGCTAAGGCAGACACCTTTTCTGGTGCATTTGTTGATGCCAGTTTATAGCTTGTTTAAATTGTTAAGTGTTATTTTCAGCCTCTTAGTTTTGGTTTAAAAACTTGGGCTTTAGGCTTACCCCTAAGATCTCCCTGGCCTTCTCTCCCAGATTCTGAAAAATATGGCTGGCCAGTTTCCTACAGTTTCTCCTGCCAGTCTGGTTGATATGGGCATTCTAAGGCAGTGTAGCAACTGCTTTATCTACACAGACAACCACCTACTACTGCCACTTATGAACACAATTTGTGAGAGATGCAATAACATTAGGAACCTAGAGTCCATGCTCTCTCTCTCTCACAAGCCAGTATATCTGGCACTGAGATGATTGTCAGCACAATCACTGCACCTCAAACACCACCCAAACCTACACAACACACACTCACATATGTTAAGGTCCTCAACCAAAACATACCCAAACAAAGGAGACCTCCGAGGCAAAAACACATGGGATCTCCACAGCCGTCCACACTACATACCATGCATAGTTCACATACCTGTGTCTCACAACCACTAAGGCTTAACCATAAACCAAACATATTAGTCATAGGAGACTCCATTGTGAGACACACAGATGTACCTCTCACTAGGCTGGATAAGGAGAACGTCACGGTTAGTTGTCTGTCAGGGGCCAGAATCCACTATATCACACACGCACTCAAGTCTCTCAACAACAGGTACTGTTATGACTCTGTTCATAGTCCATGTTGGTGTGAATGACTTGAGACATACTTCCCTGGACTACATGAAGAGAGACATGATTGAACTCACTGAATATGCGTCCCAGGCTGGTATGTCCCTAGCCTTAAGTAGCATTCCACCATCACTCAGAATGATGCCTCAATACAACAGAAAATGATTGACTTTAACAACAGGTTTCATTTCTGGTGTCACTCCAGGGGGATCCAGTATCTGACAGCCTGAGAAGATATGATTGCCAGACCATGATGCTTTGCCAGAGATGACCTGCATCTGTCTCACTTGGGCTTCAGGCTTCTGGCATAGGCACTTGCCTCCCCCATGGTGCATTTTTTATAAAAAGTGATGAGGTTAAAACTACCTACAAAAATTTCAACAAAACCCAAATTAAAGGTCATGCTGCTAAATGCTAGGAGTCTAAACATGAAACTGCACTCATTGCAAGCATTCTTAACCCTGGAAAATGCTGACATCTGGGCAGTCACAGAAACCTGGTTCAAAGCTGCGGAGAGCACCCCAGCCATACCTGATTACTCATCCTATCATACATTCAAACCCCAAACTGTTGGTAGTAAAGCCAAAGGAGGTGGAGTTTCAATATATATTAAAGACATACACACCTTCAGGCTGGTCAAACAGTATGATGCAGAGGAGACACTCCAGCTGCAGTTAACCATTGACAAGACCCCTACACAAATCATAGCTAGCTACTGGACCCCAAATCTGACTCAAGAAGCCCAATCCACTTATTTGAAACTGTTTGAATCTATCAAGATTCAACCCTTTATCCTGATCATGGTTGACTTTAACTTCCCAAATATAGATTGGAAGAACTACTTATGCCAGAACACAAATGCCCAGAGATTCCTCAATTTTTTCAATGCAAATGCTTTGGAACAGCTAGTTGATACCCCCACAAGAGGTGATAATATTTTGGACTTGATATTAACCAACATGAGTAACCACTGCAGAACCCCTGCAGTATCATCCTCCCTTATAAGATCCAACCATAAAGCGGTCATGTTTAAAGTCACCATCTCCCCTGACCCCCCCCCCCCTCTAGCTAGGGTCAAACAAAAAAACTTCTCCAAAGCTGATTATAGCCTCCTGAGGGATGGTAAAAACAGCTTCACGGCCCCCTCCCATTCTCTAGAGCTAGCACCAGTATTCAAAACTATACCAAATTACTATACGAACATTTATATAGATGCACGGAATAAGGAATACCTGACAGGACTAAATCATCCTCTACAAGGAAGAATAAATCTGTCTGGTGGACATGTGCAATAAATAAACTCTATAAGAAAAGAAAAAAATTGCTGCCCAGCATCAAAAAAGAGCAGGTGCCCAATTGGAAGCAATCTCTCCTTAGCCTAAACAAGCAAATAAGAGCACTAGTGAAATCTTCCAAAGCAAACTTGAGTCCAAATTTGCCACATCTACTAGAGACCATCATAGGGCCTTCTTCACATATGTCCGTAATCTCAAAGGTAGCACCCAGATCTTTTCAGAACTGATGGTCAAGGACACCACATATAAAAATGCCATAGATATAGCAAACTTGCTGGCTGACAGATTCAGGGAAAATTTCACCCCTCTGTCCCCATCAGTAAATCAGGACATTCCCAGTACCTGCCCCCTTCCTCTTATATCTGGGGAGCAAGTCATCACTGCTCTCTCAAAGGCAAAAAATACAGCCTCCATGGGACCCAATAACATCCCAGGCTGCATCCTACATGAACTCAGGCAGGAACTTGCAGCACCATTAGGCTCCCTGTTCAACCAAAGCCTGAGTACCGGCTTTGTCCCAGCTGAGTGGAGGACAGCCACTGTCATCCCTTTTCACAAAGATGGAGCGTCCACCGATCCAGGAAATTATAGACCCATCAGCCTAAATAGCATGATCTGCAAGGCCATGGAATGGATTATCATGGACATCATTAACAAGAACATTGGTAACCTCTAAACACTCAGTCCCACAGTGTTTGGCTTCATCAAGGGGAGTTCATGTCTGTTAAATTTGTCACCTTTTTTGAGACAGTCACCAAAGCCATGGATGAGGGGAAGGCAGTGCACACCACCTACCTTGACCTGGCCAAAGCCTTCAGCACTAACAACGTACCCAACACTTTAGTCATAGGTGACTCTATAGTCAGGCACACTGATGTTTCCTCTCACCAAGCTAAACAAGGAAAACGTTACTGTCAGCAGTCTGTCAGGTGCCAGGATCCACCACACAATGCATGCACTCAGGTCACCCAACAACAATTACAAATATGACTCTGTCATTGTCCATGTTGGTATGAATGACCTGAGACGTACCTTCCTGGACTACATGAAAAGAGACATGGAGGAGCTCTCCAATCGTGTAGCCCAGGTAGGTATGACCCTAGCCCGGAGTAGCATCCTGCCATCACCCAAAATGATACCACAGTACAAGGACAAAATGATTGACCTCAACAATTGGCTAAACTTCTGGTGTAATACTAAAGGGATCCAGTATCTGTCTGCCTGGGATAACATGATCGACAGACCACAATACTTCGCCAGAGATGGCCTGCACCTGTCGCCCTTGGGATTCCGGATACTGGCTAAGGCTCTTGCCACCCCTATAGTGCCTTTTTAGGCAAGGTTCAAATGACAAATTCACCACCATAACAGGTACAAGCAAGCAAAATCTGAGGGTAATTCTACTCAATGCTAGAAGTCTAAACCTCAAAATGCATTCACTTGAGGCACTCCTTAAAATGGAGAACATCGACATCTGAGCAGTGAAACAGACCCGTTTCAAGGCTCCAGAGAGCACCCCTGCATTACCAGGCTATAATTCATACCACACCTTTCAGCCACCTAACCTGGACCAAAGCACTAAAGGCTGAGGCGTGTCCATATTCATTAAGGATATTCACACCTCCAGGCTAGTTACTCAGCATAATGCATCAGAGATTTTCCAAGTACAACTAACTCTGGGCAAGACTGCAATCCAAATTGTAACTTGCTACAGATCCCCCACCATGCCCCATGATTCCCACTCCTCATTTCTTGATACACAGGAAAATATTAGGGTACAACCCAACATCCTAATAATGGGTGATTTCAACTACCCCACCATTAACTTGGAAAATTACTCATTTACCAACTCTTTTGCTCAGTGTTTTCTGGAATGCATAAATTCCAATGCCTTGGATCAACTTATCCACACCCCACCAGGGCAGCAATATCCTAGACCTGGTCATTACCAACATGGGCGACTGGTGTTCCACACCAGAGGTCAATTCCTCATCGGTCAGATCTGACCACAAGCTAATCACCCTAGACATCCACATCCTGCCCCCCCATTATGGAAACCACTGTAAAGAATTTCTCCAAAGCCAACTTCACGCTTCTTAAGACAGAAGTGGCAAACCTCATGACACCCATGCAGATGGACAATAGAGGTACGACTGCTGAATCCTACATAAAAGCCCTTTATAAGCACTTACACGAGTACTTGGATTGTGCTATCCCTAACAGAACCAAGATGCCATCCTCCAAAAAAAGGAAGCAATCTGGTGGTCCCCCACCATAAACAAACTCTACGACAGAAGAAAGGAACTGTTGCAAAAAAAGAGTAAAATCCCAAGATTGGAGGAACTCCTTGGTCAGCCTCAGTAAGAAGCTGAGATCCCTCATAAAATTCTCCAAAGCTAGTTACAAAAACAAAATCACCACTGATTCTAAAGGCAACCACAAATCATTCTATAGCTATGTCAAGAATCTCAATGGCAACACTCAGTTCTGCTCTGAGTTATAGCAAAATGGCACTAAATATATAGAACCAACTGATATTGTCAACATCCTGGCAGATAGGTTCACTGCTAACTTTAACCCCCTCTCACCCCCTAAATGGCCCATCTCTATAATGGAAGAATGCAAAGTTTCTGTAATCACGGCTTGCACAGGTAAAAAACAGTCTAGATAGGGGAACACCCAGTACCCCTGTAGTCTGATTTGTGCAGCTATCACTGCCATATATTTGGTGAGCACCAGGGGGCTGTGGTGAAGCCTATTGGCAGTGCTCTGAAATGAAAATGACTAGCTTCTATCGTTCAGAGGAGGTACCTCCTTGACTGTCTGGCTATCTTGAGCACTGATGAAGGGTTTGTGACCTGAAATCTTTCTTTTTTCATTAAAGCTTATTGCTTTTTGTTATGTTACTAAGTTCACTTTATTTTCGATATTTCTGTTTTATTTGAACTGTTGTTTTACTTAAGCTCGTGTTACTTAATAATTTGCTTTATATGTGAGGACTTAAGGCATATTGGCAATATTTCAGAGAAGAATCTTTACTACGCGTAGCCACCTATAACAATTTTTCAACATGAGCCATGACCTAAACAACATGTTGAAAGCATGCTCTAATCCATTACAATCTTTTATGAGTTTGCTAACCTTGCCCAACAAGAGATGGAGTCCCTTGTCCAGCAAGAGATGGAGTCTACAGCTGGTGACCCTAATTTTTCTTATCTCCTCAATCAGCTAGAGCATAAAGTATAGAAATTGAAGGCACTTTAATGACAACATTTTAGCTTCTCAATATATCTAGGGTTGGGCATCATACTTCAGGGTTTGAGAATACTCAAGATGCCCTCATATGGCAATACACATCCTATACTGCTAAAAAAATGGCAGGAAATTAACATAAAGTTGGGACTTAATTATATGTTCCTAACGAATGAGCATTTTATGAACATTGAGAAATAACTGCATGAGGAAATAAATAAACTGGAAATTGATAATTCTGCATCACCTAGCTTTTCTGAACATATCACTGAGTATGATAATATGTTGGAACGATTAAATAAATATGATCTGAAATTGGAAACTGCTAAACGTCGCAAGCTACGAAGGGCATTAATGATTTCAGTACTGGCCGTATATCTTCCTGGCCTCGACAGAAAGGTATTGAATCATATAAAATCAGTTTGGGCAATGAAAACATTAAAATTCCATCAAAAATGGGCTCAATGTATGCCCTAGATGAAATTACAATACTGGAGACCCAGACTGGGCTAGTAAAATCACCGAACTGGTCAAACAAACAATGGGAAAGTGGTACAACAAACAAAGAGAGAGCCAAGTGCTTCTAACATTGCTCAAGCCTCTCACCCATTGGTCAATAAACAGAACAAGGAAGTTCCTGACGTTTTTCAACTGACTCAACAAGCGGTTAGATTGAAGCTACCAGAGCAGGTTTATTCGAACAAATGGAATGTATCTAGAGGACAATCACTACAATGGAAAAGGGTGAGGAGTCAGAGCAGTTCTCAAACGCACAATAAGATTCAGAAATAGGTACTGCAGCACTTTGGTCTGTAATTAACTTGTCAGATATTGAGCTAACGACATCATATACATCACTACTTCAAAAGGGATTAAGTTTCATACCAGAAAATGTAGATAGTTTAACTGAGGCACAGACAGATTTAAAACTGTTTATACATAAGTTGGATTTAAAGTTAATTTTTAGGAACTATCGTGATATAATATCAGGCAGCTTGGAGGTCCACATAGCACATCAAGTAGTCCTCACTCTCAAAAGGCAATACAGACTACAGAGTGACCATCCAGAAAAATGTTCATTTCACAAAGGTATTCAGTTGACTGAGGTTCAAGATTGGCCTGAGATCCCCATTCTATTTGTTTTTGGAATCAAAAAGAACCTTGAGTAGACTCCAAAACATGTCTGGTCTGGTGGGACCTCCTGGATGAGCCACTTGTTTATCAGCTTTAAGATCTGTAGAACTGCTGCCCTTCATTGTGGGGGTAGAACATCTGGAAATGACTTTAAGCTTAAGTTTGCAGAAGACAAAAGGGGAAAAAAGCCTCTAGTTATTATTCTTATCATTCATGAATCTTGTGTGATGGCTGCCCAAACAAATGTCCCCTGACTACCTCCAGAGTAGGACAATCAGGTAAACATTCAGGAACTGCTGAATGGGTGTGTTGCTGAATGGACCTTAAAACCCTTGATGTTTCAAACCACCTCTGCCTCTTTTAGCCATGATGCTTTCTGTCTTCCTCCACATCACGAGTGTTCTAGGTGGACCTGGAAGCAAAAATGGAGTGTCTCTTCTCCTACATGGTAGAAAATCTTTTCAATGGCCTTGAAAGCCAAAGACTGCCATGAGTAAGGCCTCCTCAGGTCCAAATAACCCCAACACAATACCTTCCCACATCGTGGTCTGGCTGTGATATGATGCCGACTTCAGAGCCAAGCTTTCCACGACTGAGGTCACAATGGGCAAGAAGGCTTCAAGACTGTCAGAATCTACCCCAACCCACACCTTTCCAAAAAGCACAGAAGTCATAGCACTGCAGAACGAGCCTTGACCCCGGTTGGACTTGTCTTCTTGTGGTGGGTATAACACATGGTAAAAGCAAGAGACATCCATTTGGAAAAAGTCTTTTGATACATTTTGTCATTTTTTCTAGCCTTCACAAGAAATGAATTAAATCAGAGTTCATGAAAGATTTTATTTTTTCAAGAAAGTACTCAAGTTGTTTGTGGACATCTAAGGCATGAAGTATTTTCTCTCCCTTATTTTTAGGTTGGAGAAAAAAAGACACTGGGGTTAGTTTAGCATAATGATTAAGGTCTTCACCTTACAAATATAAGGTGCAGGGTTTGATTCTGACCTCAGGGTTATTGCCTATACTTAATATGGCCCTTTGGGGTAGTTAGCCTAATATTCTGCCTGTGGGTAACTTGGATATCACATTAGGATAAATGGTTAGTTGTTAAGGAAACCCTATCTTTGTGGAAAATGATACAAGGCTAACTCACTACAAGACTCTGCAATTTATACTCTTCATGTACAAGTTGGAGCAATTAATAACATTGTTTCCCATGATAAGAACTTCAAGTAAGCCTGATGAGCTGGTTTGAATGGAGCAAAAGTTGTTTTATTTCTTAATACAAAATTTAAATCCGAAAGTAACTTTTCTATCCTATTTATTCAGTCCGTCCAACCAGAAACGTGGGTCAGAATCTGAAGCAACAAGCTTTCCTTGGTGACCTTATGAAAGGAGACCTTTTAGAATGATAGAGCCAAAACAAGCTTGGGCTTGGAGGGCAATCTATCTTGTAATGGTCGATAATGGTATGTATGGAAGACCAAGTAGCAGCTTCACAAATATCATCAAAGAAGGCCTAAATAAGGCAGCAGTAATAGCAGCAACTTTACTGGAGTGTGCCTCGGGTTTACTTGGCAAAGACTTTTTCTCATCAGTATAAATACATGTAATACAATCAGACAACTATCTAAAAAGGGAAATTTTGGACATCTTTTTCATCTGTTTGAAAAAATGGAAATGAAGATCTGTGCATCTTTTCAGAATGGTTTAGTTCTATAAAGGTAGAAACATAACTGTCTGTGAACATCAAGGGTAGGCAAAGCGTTCTCTACTCTGTTAGAGTAATCTGGAAGGAAAAAGTACAGTTGTGCAAGAGCTTACCATAACAGGAAACAGTGTATAAAGGATTAGTCCAGATAAAATCCAATATTCCCACTTGCCTATTCCCAGCCGGGCGTCTTCTGTGATAGCGTGCTCACAAGTGCTCCCTCTACCTACCTTTAGGCAAGTCAGTAACCTAGTGCTCTGTAGTGGATTCAAGGAGCCATTAATAGGAATGGCCACAGCATCCAATGACAAGCTTCCACCATCCATACAGACAGTTACAAAGTATGTAAAAAGTTTATCTGCTTTAAGTGATTGTAACCTTATTTTTGCTTAAACTAGTGAGTTATGTAAGGCAAGGTAGCTGCAGTGAGCATAATATTATGAATGCCTAGACTCTCTATATCCTGACCTGCTTATATCCACCATCCCCAATCCCTGACTATATTTTCCCCTGCTAATAGATTTAAACTTTGTCTGGTTTATTTTTTTACTGTTCTTCCCCCTCCCAGTGAATTAAAGTACCCCCTTGTAAACAGGACATTAGTAAAGTAAAGACTGATTTCTACTTCTTTACTTGGGCAAATACCATTTCCCCTGTTATTAAATTGTACTCACAAATTATTTTTTGGGAATATCGTCTGTTTCAGGTGTAGCCCCACTCCGTTCACCCTCACTACTTTTGGGCTCAATTCACTCTTCTCCCAACCCCCATATCATTTCCTTTATACCTAACCACCTGTTTCCTCCCACTCTCATGTCCTTTTCACCTGTTTTCCTCCCATGCTCAACCCCCTCCCTTTCTAGTCACCCAGTTTATTCTTACAACCTGCTCCTTAATCTATGTTGCTTATATCAGAAAATGCCTCTCCTTCCAATCTACTAGTAACATGTCTCATCTCTCTACTCCTGAATCACTACCTAGTTAAGTTCTTTTTCCTTCGCCTTCCACCTCCACACAAATTTACTCTTTCCTCTTCTTCTATGTATATCTGTGTCCTCTCTAGCCGACTCCTGCCTCCACTATTCATCTTACTGACTATTATATCACCTTCCACACCTTTATTTCCTTTTTATAAAGATCCTACCTCCCCCCATACATATGATTTCTCCTACTCACAGTAACCTATAACTATCTTGCTTTTATCTTCCCCAACAACACCCAATTCCCCAAAATAAAAATTCCTCCCTGCCACTTACTAACATCTAAAACCAAGACAAAGTATATTAGATGCATCCTATTAAAAGTAAAATCTCAATACTAGCCTAATACACTACTCATATCAGGTGACATACACCCAAATCCAGGAACCATCTCTAACACTGGCCCCCTTTTTAAAATCCCTCTAAACTCAGTCCACTCCACCACAATAAGCAAACAAATATATTTTTACTCTATCAATACTCGGAGCATCCTTAACAAAGTTAGCCAATTTCATGCATGGATATCTCATCACACCCCAGATGTTATTTCACTAACAGAAACTTGGCTTAAACACCATAACCTAGATAAATATATTATCCCCGGGCTATAATATAATCTGCCTGGACCGTATAAAACAAGGGAGATGGAGTTGCCATTGTCTACTCTAATAACCTCATTATCTCCCATCCCATGCAACCCATCTCATGCAACCCATCCCATGCAATCTATCCCATGCAACCCATCCCATGCAACCCATCCCATGCAACCCATCCCATGCAATCCATCCCATGCAATCTATCCCATGCAACCCATCCCATGCAATCTATCCCATGCAATCTATCCCATGCAACCCATCCCATGCAACCCATCCCATGCAACCCATCCCATGCAACCTATCCCATGCAACCCATCCCATGCAACCCATCCCATGCAATCTATCCCATGCAACCCATCCCATGCAACCCATCCCATGCAACCCATCCCATGCAATCTATCCCATCTTTTTCTGCTGCCGAATTACTGGCAGTTAACCTTAAACTCAATAACTACACTACCACTACCATAGTAGCCATCTACATTCCGCCAGGTGATAATATTCTCCTGCTGGAAAGCATTCTCTCATATTTTTCTCAAAACATACCTAACAAAATCATTCTCCTTGGGGACATAAATATTAATTGTCTAGCCCTCAGTAACCCTTGCTTCCCACATCATATATATTTACATAGATTCACACAGCTAATCTCTCAACCAACCCATGCAAATAACTCTTACTCTCCCAGCACCCTCATAGATTGGATACTTGTTTCAAATCCCTCTAAATATCACAAACCTGAAACATTCCCTGACTCCCAAAGTGACCACTCTCCCATAAAAGTGCTCAGGTATACTAACCGTCTCTCCAAACCACACAGATTAATCACCTGCTGCAAACTTTCCAACTTCAACCAGGAAACATTTAAAACCCTCATCTCTAGAGTTAACTGGAACTTCCTCACCCAACTAACACTGAACAAAGCAGTCCATGCCTTCAACTCAACTTTTATTACCATCTTAAACTCAATAGCCCCACTCCAGAAAATAAGGATAAAAACTAATATATCCCCCTGCCTATCCAAAACTACTCACACCCTCATGAAAAACAGAGATATGGCTTGGAAAACATGGTTCATAGGTTAATAGGTTGGTACTAGCCTATCAGCCCTAGGGCCTATACAAGCCTAGCCATAACAATTCCCTGGCTATTTCTTCCCACAATATTTACTTCCCTGGACCCCTGTCTAGCAGGGCAACTGATGTGATCCCCGGGGTGAATTTCCTATCTCCCATCCAATTATCAAGGTTCCTTTTGAAGAGGGTCAAAGAGGCGCTCTGTTTGACATGTATGGGCAGTCTATTCCAGAGTCTGGGGAGTCTCTGGGTCAGTAATCTATCCCTCCAGCATGTTTTGTTCATTGTAATGACAAGGTTTAGATCCATGGATCATGTGGCTCTGAGATATTGGGATTTATTTAAGTGTAGCATGTCCAGCAGCTCTGGGTTTGACATGGCCTTGTATGTTAAGCAGAGATCGCCTCTGAGTAGACGATATGCGACAGAGTATACCTGGAGTTTTTTTAGACTGTCAGCATAGGGCATCTACTTAAGGCCTGTGATTCTTTTAGTGAGGTATTTCTGAGGCCTTTCCAGTTGTTGCAGATGTCTTGAGAGGTACATACCAAACGGGGCATTGTATTCTATAATAGGTCTAATGAGGGATGTGTATAGTGAGACAATAACCTCCATTTTCCTGGATGAAAAGCACTTAGTGATGAGGTGTGCCACATAGAAGGATTTGCTGACTGTTGTGGCAATGAGGTTATCAAAGGTGAGACCAGTGTCCACATGTGTCCCTAAGTCTCTTATCACACTTTTGATGTTTAGTGTACTGCCACACATGTGGTAATTCACGGGTACATGTTTTTCCCCAAAGGGGATAACTATACATTTCTTGGCATTAAGCTTGAGCCCATGGTTCTGGCACCAAGCATCTGTTTCTGTAAGGCCCTTTTGTAGAATATCCACATACTTTGGGGAGTCAGTAATGGCTCCCAGTTTGCAGTCATCTGCGAACTTTGTTAGCCAGAGTCCTTTAGTTTCGGCCTGTACTTCAGAGAAGTAGATGCCAAACAAGAGCGGTCCCAGGACTGAACCCTGAGGTACTCCACTTGTCACTTGTCTGGAGATGGATTTAGAATCGTCTACTTTTACAGTGTGGGTTCTGTCAGTAAGCCATTTGGCAACCCATCGAGTGAAGTTGGGATTAATGCCCAGCTTAGTAAGTTTATCTATGATTCCAGAGTGGGGGATGGTGTTGAAGGCCTTAGTGAGGTCCAGATAGGCTGTGTGGACGGGTCTATATTAGAACACCAAACATTCAAAATGTCGAGTGTTCTAATATCGAACCCTAGCAACTGAAAATACAAAACATCGAACATTCGGAACAGCAAATTTTTTCCTAGGGAAAAAGTTGCTGTTCCAAAAATTATACACACAACAGAAGCACACCAAACAAACAGCAATCCACACACATACACCTAAATTCTTATACCTAACCCTACACTAAACTATACATACACCACTAACTATCCACTTACCTTAACCCAAACCCTAACTCTAAGGTCTGTCACTATTGCACAGTCACCTCACCCGTGCCCTAACCCTAACTCACCTACCCCGACCTAACCCACATGTCCACACAATCGCACACTTACCTGAACCTGACCTGTAACTTTCCACCAGAGCACTGAAAATACTGAAGCAACAGAAACGGACAACTGAATTCTTTCCCTAGGAAAGAATTTGGTTCTCTGTTTCTTCAATATTTTCAGCGTTCGCTGAAAATGGGTCAATATTAGAACACTTGACATTTCAAATGCTCAGTGTTCTAATATAGACCCTGTGTGAACTGCCTTACCCTCCTTCACAGCTATGGAGACTGATTTGAAGAAGTCAATCAGGTACAGGATACAAGATCACCCTTCATGAACCCAAACTTGGTGGGGTCCAGTGATTGAAGGTTGCCAATGTCTTTGTCTATAAGTTCCATGATAATGCGTTACATGGCCTTGCAGATCAGGCTTGTCAGACTGATGGGGTGGTAGTTCCCAGGATGCAAGGTGGATCCCCCCTTGTGGAGATGGATAACTGTAGCTGTGCACCACTCAGTGGGCACAAAGCCGGAGGTGAAGCTATGATTAAACATGACACTTAGGTGAGGTACCAGTTAATTTTGTAGTTCATGTAGTCACAGCCTGGGATGTCATCTGGTCCCATGGATGCTGTATTCTTAGCTTTGGCAATCTTTCGGTATTGAGATGGGCCCTTTAGGGGAGGAGAGGGGGGTGAAGTTGGCACTGAACTGATCTGCCAGGATATTGGCAATATCTTTGGGATCAGTATATTTAATGCTGTTCTGTTGTAGCTCAGAGCAGATCTGAGCATTGTCATTTAGATTCTTGACATAGCTATAGAATGTCTTGTTGCTGTCTTTGGAATCTTTGGTATTTTTATTTTTGTAACTAGCTTTGAAGGATTTTATGTGGATCTCAGCTTCTTACTGAGGCTGGTAAGGGAGTTTTTTTGCATCCTGGGATATTCCTCTTTTCTGCAACAGTTTCTTCCTTTTGTTGTAAAGTTTGTTTATGGCAGGGGACCACCAGATTGGCTTCCTTTTTTTGGAGGAGAGCATCTTGGTTCTATTTGGGATGGCACGATTTATGCATGAGTGGATGTGCTCATACAGTGCCTTAGTGCAGGATTCAGCAGTCGAACTTTCAGTTCCCATCTGCATGGGTGTCATGAAGTTTGTCACCTCTGACTTGAGTAGCATGCAGTTGGCTTTGGAGAAGTTTTTTACAGATGTTTCCTTACTGGGGGGTGGGGGAGGGATGTGGATGTCAAGGGTGATTTGCTTATGGTCAGACCTGACCAATGAGGGGGTGACCATAGGTATGGAGCATCAATTTCCCATGTTGGTAATGACCAGGTCTAGGATATTGGAGTCCCTGGTTTGACTATGGATTAGTTGATCCAGGGCATTGGAATTTATGAATTCCAAGAACCATTGGGCTACGGTGTTGGTACATGACTAGTTTTCCCAGTTAATGGCAGGGTAGTTGAAATCACCCAGTATTAGGGTGTTTGGTTGTATCTTAATACTTTCCAGTCTGTTTAGAAAGGTGTAGTGAGAATCTGATTGCATGGTGGGGGATCTGTAGCAAGCTGCAATTTGGCTTGCAGTCTTACCTAGTGTTAGTTGCACCTGGAGAATTTCAGACACATTGTGTTGGGCAACTAGTCTGGTGGTGTGAATATCCTTGGTGAATATGGACATTCCTCTACCTTTAGTGTTTTGGTCCTGGTTTGGTGGCCAAAAAGTGTGGTAAGAGTTGTAGCTTGGTATTGCAGGGGTGCACTCTGGAGCCTTGAACCAGGTCTCAGGTACTGCACAGATATCGATGTTCTCCATTTTTAGGAGTGCCTCAAGAGAGTGCATTTTGAAGTTTAGACTTCTAGCATTGAGTAGCATTATCTTCAAATTTTGCATGCTTGTACCTGTTACAGTGGTGGTTTTGTCCTTTGAACTTTGCCTAAAAAAGCACTATAGGTGTGGCAAGACCCTTAGCCAGTAACCTGAATCCCAGGGGCGATAGGTGCAGACAATCTCTGGCAAAGCATCGTGGTTTGTCGATCATGTCATCCCAGGCAGACAGATACTGGATCCCCTTTGAATGACACCAGAAGCTTAGCCAATTGTTGAAGTCAGTCATTTTGTCCTTATACTGTGGTATCATTCTGAGTGAAGGCAGGATGCTACTCAGGGCTAAGGTCATATCTGTCTGGGCCACATGATCCAAGAGCTCTTCCATGTCTCTTTTCATGTAGTTCAGGCAGGTACATCTCAAGTCATTCACTCCAACATGGATAATGGCAGAGTCGTATTTGTACTTGTTGTGGAGCAACTTGAGTGCATGCGTTATGTGGTGGATCCTGGAACCAGACAGGCAGCTGACTGTAATTTTCTCCTTGTTCAGCCTGGTGAGTGGGACATCAGTGTGCCTGACTATAGAGTCACCTATGACTAAAGTTTTGGGTACGTTGTCTTGCCTTAGGGGCTGTTGTTGGGTGACACACTGGTGTTGTGAGCTATGTGACACTTTGGTAGTGACTGGTGTTTGTGTTTCAGCTTTGGAGGTCCTTGTTGCTTGGGCAGGTTACTGTTAAGGGCTTCTGCATATGAGGGTTTAGTGTTGCTATGTGAGAACGTTGGTGGTGTGGGTTTAGAAGGGCTATTTGTTGCTTGAGGTGTAGTGCGGGTGTTAACCTTCTCCTGTTGACTGTCTAGCACAATCTTGGGTGGAGAGAGTTTTGCTTCCAGTTTGGCTATGTAAGTGCATCTCTCGCAGGTTGTAGTGTTGGATGGTAGGAGGAGAAGGTTGTCTGTGTACATGAGGCAATTTCTGCATTGCCCCAGTATGCCTAGGTTCAGCAGGTGGACAGGGGAAATCACCGGAAACTGACCCTTGGACATGCCTGGTTTGGTGGGGTTTTTTTTGTAAAGTACAAGAGCTGTTTTCCCTTACCTTAGCAAGGTACTTTGCAATTATAGGCTGTTTAGTGCCTATAATTAACTTCTCCTTATTAACAAGGATGGTGCGTGTATCAGTTTAAGGCTTCCTAGTGCTTCCCAGCAGGTTTTAGAGCAAGTGCTAGTCACAATGATGCTTAAAGGTAAGATGAAAAAAAATGGTTTATCCTAAACACTGCAGTGTGCACTAGAGTAGTTAGATGTGTAAGTAGGTAACTTAAGTTTTACCTGTCTAAAAAGTTAAGTTTTAGTGGAGAGACACTATTTTTAAAACAGCAAGATAGATTGAAAGGGGGTGGTCACTTTTGTATTCTGGTACTATGGAATACAGTAGGATGGCCAATAAATGTAAAGAGTTGAAGGGGAGTGATTTCACAAAATGATAATTTTGCGTTTACTCACACAAGCCAGTAAACGCAGAGAGGAAATGAGATATATTGTCAAATTAACATAAGGGGCAGGCAACTTGAAAGACAGTGGTGTTTAAGAACACAACAGTAACCAGGTGGGAGGGTAGGAAAAAAAATATCAGCCAGCCTATTGTTCAGCTCTGTGCTCCCTCATCTCCCACTACTCCCCTACAAGAAATCTCCGAAGCTCATCCCAAAATCTATTATATATTTATAAACCCAAGTCTAAATCGGGTTGCAACATATATAGCTACCACAGTTCTTTAGCATGGAACAAACTCCCTCTCAAAATCAGAACTCTTGCACATCTTAAACAATTTAAATAAGCCATAAAAGAGTACTTTAAAAGGCAACGGACCTGCCACTGTTCTTACCCTCCCTGAATATCTCCGTCTAACTAATGTACCTTTTTTCTCCTGTCTCCCCAATGTCTCCTCTTATAATGACCTATAACCTTTGACCTACTCCTTCCTTTTCCCTCCTCTAGTCACCTCTACACTTTCCCTTCCTTTACTTTCTCTGTAAACGCCCTTTAAGACACTGGTACAGTATCATATATTATATAAGATTTATAACCCAGCAGTGATGTTTCTTTCCTTTTGACTTTTAATTACATTTTATATATATATATATATATATTGCATGAGTTCTTATATTACCCTGGAAATGTTAAATTATTTGTATTATTTGAGCCTATATTGTTTGTATTAATTTGAGCTTTTCATCCTGGGCCTCTGCTGAAAAAGGGCTTTGGCTCAGTCAAAGATTCCCAGTCAACAAATGTAAAATAAATAAATAATAATAAATAAAATCAGTTTAGCTAGCAGATCTAGGAGACACTCTCTCTCTCTCTCTCTGATACCCTCCCTACGGAAGAAATAAAGACACCTTAACAGTAGATGTCCTACTGATCACTGTTGCAGTATTCCTAACAACTCTGACACCCAGCAGGGGTGCCGAAGCTTTATCTTCCAGAGGTCATATGTCTGACACACTACCTCAGTTCATATGCAATGTAGTATATAAATGGACATATGAGTGTGGATCCTCAGACTATTTTCAAGCCAGCATCCTCAAAACTATGAGAGATGGATACTGGTCAGCTAGGAGAGGTGTAGCTTGAACAGCTAAGAAAAATGAAAGTTATGTACTCACCATTACTTACCATAATGATATATCTATGTTGTCCTATTTTTATCTGGTTCAACAAATTGGATTCTGATCTGAGTCAGATCCAGCCTTAGCACCTCCAAACCTTCAGATCCAGGGCTCTGACTTCTCCCCTGCACATAATTCCCTTACCACCCTCAGCTTACCTCAGATTGCATTTGCTCAATATAATATATGTAACTAGCAATAACACTGTAGTTAAATAAACATGAACCAACAGGAAACGGGGAAGATTCAGGGTCCCATAAAAATACTGAGGGAACCAACCTGATGAGGTTAGAGATACACATAGAGATTCCTGCAGAGACTATCCATTCTTCAAGGATCTGTAAGTGACAGTTTGTAAGGGTTGAAGTAGGGAGGAATGTTGAACCAGATGAAAATAGACAACATAGATCTAGTGCTATGATGTGTACATAACTTTCATATCTGATGTTGTCCAATTTCATCTAGTTCAACAAATGGGACAGAATTACTAGATACATAACTTCCTGGCTAGAATTAAGGAAGGATTTTCCTGAGAACAGATAACCCAAGGAGGAACGGGCTCTGGACTGTACATCCAGTTTATAATGAGACACAAAAGTATGTACTGTATACCAAGTATCAGCTCTACAAATGTCAATTGGAAAGTGATGTTGAAAAACTGAGGAAGTTGTCAAAGCCTTTGTTGGATTAGCCACCATTTTTTTAGAAAGGGATAAACCCAAACTGACATAAACAAATGAATAATAGCTTGATAGCCATCTTGAGAGATTGACTGTTGAGACACTCCTTCTTAGTTTTGACTTGGATAAGGCAATGAATAGCTGGACTGATTTTTTGATGTCTTTAGTTCTATTCAAGTAAAACCTAAACAAGTAAGGAAAATGTATAATCTCCTTTGTTGGAAATTTTTGGAAAGAAAACAGGCAAATTAATGGATTGATTTATATTGAATTTGGATGACACCTTGGGAATGGAAGATGGGTTTGGTTTCAAGACTATCTTTATGCAGAAACAACTATGGTGGTTTATATGAGAGGGCCTGTAGTTCATAAATCCTCTAGCAGAAGTAACTGCTACCTCAAAGATTATTTTCCTTGTCAAGAACTTTAAATCCACAGAAGATGCTGGTTCAAAGGGAGCTTATGTGAGACCTTGAAGCATCACTGTAATATCTCATGGAAGAAGGGGTTCTTGTAGTAGGGACAAAGAAGGAATGTTTCTTTAAACACTATGGGAGTGTCAATATGGCCAGTGTGAAAATTAAAAATGGATGTGAGCTGAAGTTTAATTGTGGAAAAACTAGAACTTTTTGAAACAATTCAGAATGGAATTCTAGAATGGAGAGAAGAGACACAGAGAAGGGATCCAAACCTTTCCTTGTAGCCCAAAAGGAAACTCTTTTCCATTTGCTTTGGTGTACTCTCCTGGTTCTAGACTTTTTGAGGCAGTAAGCATATGAAGTACATTTTCTGAAAACCTTGCATCCCTGGCCATCGCTAGAATTGTAGCAACCAAGCAGTTAATTTCAGGTCCAGATGAGGATGCCTCAAAGGATGTGAGAGAAGGTATCGCCTGTAAGCCAGCATCCAAGGTGGATGGAGAGGGTGAGACCAGAGATATGGGAATCAGACTTGCAGAGGCCAGTAAGGGAAAATGAGGAACACTTTCACTTTGTACCGTCTGGTTTTCTGAGTGACTTCTTAATCAGGGGAAAAGGAGAGAAGACATAAAGGAGACCTGGGAGACAACTGTCACTTGGTAACTGACTGTATGGTGAGGGCAAAATAAGTCCTGCACTTGTTGTTCAGGGAGGAAGAAAACAGGTCACAGCAAGGTTGACCCCAGTGAAGGAAGATTTTGTTCACCACTGTTTGATTGAGGGACCAGTTGTAAGGTAAAAGAATGTGCCTGCACAATCTGTCTGCAAGTACATTAGAAGAGGTCCACTTTATGTGCTCGAGGTCCGAGAATATCAAATACGATATTCTTGACATGAGTACACCGAAAGCGCAAAACATCAAAAATGTAAACAGAAATCTCCGTAGGTGGAGATTTCCATTTACTTCAATGTAGTGCAATCTCGGAGTTGGTATATTTAAGTAGCGGGTGGTGTGGGGGGTGCAGCCCCCCTGCCTACACTAGTTTACATTCTGTTTTTTTGTGTATTTATTTATTTTTTGGACATCGATCGTTTAATAGTTCGATGCATATTGTTTGATCCATATGCATTCGAGCTATTAAGCTTTCAAGGTCCTAAAGTAGACCCCATTAGAAGTCTCTGAGATATGAGTTACTAGCAGAAAGTGATGAGAAGTTGTTGCCCATTTCCATACTCTCATGGCCTCTTGACATAATGGGTAAGACCTGGCTCCCCCCTGCTTGTTGATGTACCAGCCCACTATTTTTATTTATTTTTTTTATTTATTTATCATTTGTTGACCGGGAAAGTCCGACTAGGTTCCACAGAGCCTGTTTTCAGCGGAGGCCCGGGGAGAAATTCTCCAGATGCATGTCTTTGGAATGTGGGAGGAAACCGGAGTACCCAGAGGAAACCCACGCGAACACAGGGAGAACATGCAAACTCCACACAGAAGGCACCCCAGCCGAGAATCGAACCGGAGAACCTCTTGCTGTGAGGTGATAATGTTAACCACTGCACCACTGTGCCGCCCCACCACTAACATATTGTCTGTCTAAACTGAAATCACACCCACCAGAAGAAAGTCTTGAAATACCTGCAACATGAAAAGGACTGCTCTCATTTCTAGTGCATCAACATGAAGACCAGTCTCTAACAGTGTCTGGGTACCTTGTGCCATCTTCCCTTCATGATGCACCCCCAGCCTAATCAGCAGTAGTACCTACTGCTGTAGGGGGAGATGGAGAGCAGGAACAACCTGCTAACAAGTCTGTGGATGCAATTCGCCATTTGATATGAGTTCTGCACATCTTCTGATCACTAAATTGAGTGGGCCCATAGGTGAACTCTCATGTATGATCTGGAAATAGGCGTCAAGGTGATGTCTGATGCCATAAGTCTTAGAAGTTTTAGAATTAGCAGTGTTGGAGGTAATGTGTAGGATAGTACTTGGTTTGCTGACTCCTGCATGCAGAGATTCTTTGTTCAAGGTGGTTATCTGTGTTGTGGTGTCCAGGTGGAATCCAGTAAATTCAATGGATTGAGATGGTGTCAGGTTGCTGTTTTGTAGATTGACAACAATCCCCAAGCTGCAAATTAACTGTAATAAGAGGTCCTTTTAGAGAATCACTAGATCCATGGTTGGCGTGATTAGGAACCAGTCATCTAAGTACAAGAACACCTGGAATCCTTACAGTCTGAGGTAGGCTGTCACTGCTGCCATGCATTTGGTAAACACCTGGTGGGGCTGTGGTGAGTCTAAAGGGCAATGAACTGAAAATTATTGGCTCCGAGACTGAAACACAAAAACCTTCTGGAATGTTTGTATATCTTTACATAGTAGACATCCTGGAGCTCTGTTAAGCACGTCCAGTCATCTTTCTTGAGTAGATGTAAAATGGACGGAACAGTGGCCATCTGAAATTTTGTCTTCTTCACATACTGGTTTAAATAACTTAGGTACCCTGTCTTCTTTGGAACTTAAAAGAACCTGGGGTAGACATCGGATCCTATCTGGTCTAGTAGGACTTGCTGGATGGCACTTTTTTCTCAACAGCTTTTCTACTTCTGTTGTTGCAAATTCCAGCTGATGGGGTGGCACTAAGGGAATCCTGTTTTTTGCCCAAGGCATGGATAGAAATGGGATTGGCATCCTCTGGTTTCAACAGTCCAATAGAAAATCAAAAGCCAGCACACAGTGATGTGTGTAAAAGACTACATTTTAATATAACATGTATAAATTAGGCAGAAACAGACAGGTTTCATCTGAAACAAAATAAAGCCTTCATCAGTGTGAATCATAAAGCACATCATTACAAATGCCCTTTTTATACAACCATTATAAACAAAAGTCCTGCTCATTGGTTAACTATAACTGTTCATTTAACTCTGGTGGAAACATACCACCCAACTTAATTATTCACTTTTTTCTTTATGATTTAATATACAATACCAACCCGTTTTATTAGTCCTATCTCCAATAATTCTGTCTATGACAGTAAATCTAAAATTGGCAGTAGTATGTATAAGGGAATGCTGAAATAAAGCATTAGTTTGCCTTTTATTCTTAATATTACTACTGTGCTCTGATATACAAAACCTAAGTGGTTTGGGGGTTTGTCCAATGTAGAACACTGAACAGGAACAAGTGGCAAGATAAATAGCCCGCTCTGTACCACAATTTGCTAAAAAGTTAATGCCAAATACTGTTCCAATGTCCTTGCTGGTGAACTGTCTGGATTTTCCACCCTTGAAAAATGTACACAGTGTCCACATGGGACACAACCGTGTAAAGGATCTCCTGTCAATGTACATTGAGATTTATCAGTAACTGGTGTTCATCCCCATTTGTAATAGCTGAAATATGTGCCTAGAGTTTTACCCCTATGAAAAGAGAACAAGCATTTGTCATTATCCTCAACACCCAAGAATCCAAAGTGATGGCCTGACAGGTTTGTGGCTGTAGAGATAAGCACCCCCAATTGCCTCCAGAATGTGGTAGTCTGGCAACCCTTCAGCTGCACTGCAAGGATTTCTTGGTAAAGAGGCTGATGTCCATTAACTTTACCTCCTAGTTTGTCATGGGAAGTGGTGGTTACGATGAAGCATTCTGGTTAAAACCCTGTGATTTCTGGAATCACATCCGCCATTCTTGATGATTCCTAAAGAAGTTTTTCTGATGAGTAGATAAGTGGATTCCAGTGGCAGAAGGGGTTTTACCATCCTCTTCACTTCCAGTGAGTGTTTATTTAAACTCTGGACCAAGCAAAGTACCATCAAAAGGAACGTCAATGAAGGACATCATAAAGCCTTTCATGAAATCTCACAAACACATCCAAGCATGGTGGTATAGAGCTATGCTGCTACCTGCTGCCCTGGCTCTTACATCTGCTGCATTTGAAGGCAGGTACATGGAAACATTAGAGACAGAAGATAAGGCAGACTGTGGAATATCAGCTGCTGTTCTGGATATCTGCTGGCAAATTACCTAGAAGAGAATTGCTGATCTACTTGGTCAGTTTGTCTAAAATGAATAGTGTGCACGAGGTAGTTCAGCTCTCTTCAGGAAAAAGTCACTGACCCGTATCTCCATTTTCCAAATCTGTCCATAGCCCAGGATTCCATATTACCCGCACAGGAAAGGGACCCTCAGTACTGCTCATGAGTCTAAAGGAATCCATGGTGGGCAGCACAGACTGCCCCAACAGAATCTGCCAGTAGCACATTGTCTATCAGCTAATCAGATCCTCATGTCCTCAGGCAAAGTGCTAAGGGCTTGTTCCCTCACCAAAAGGTATGCCAGCCCTATAAAAGTGGTGACCTGACATACACTCACCCACCTATGAAAATAAGTGCTCAGTTCCGCAGCATGTTCACACACGCTTTCATCTGCCTTGCGTCTATGCTCACAAAACTTTTTCCTGTAAGTTTCAGGTGTTAGCGTAAAACATACTAACAAGCAGTGTTTAACAACAGTGTAATTAAAACAGTCAACATCAGACATTATAGAGAACACAGTTACTGCTTTGCCATGGAGTAAAGGGGTCAAGAACCGTACCCATAGCCTTTGGTCAACATCATACTGTTTACATTCCCTTTCAAACATATGAATGAAACTTTCAAAATTATCCCCCTCTTTAAACCGCGGAAGACATTTACTGACCTTTTGTGTTTCTGGGGTCTTGTTACTCCCTTCCCCATTACCTCCATGACTCTGGTGAAGAGTCAGCATCTCCTTCTCATGCCGCCTCTGCCTCTCCTTTTCTTCAGCTTCCAGGCATATCAGTTTCTCAATATCCTCAGCCTGCAGATGTCTCAGTCTCTCAGCTGCTTCTATTTCAGATGCTTCTAAACTGTCTTATGATCTCACAACTTACTATTGCCCACAAGATACTTTACCAACCTGATAACACCCCTATACTTTCTCAACTTTTAATCCCTTATAACAATCTTACCTCTTTTCGATCTTCTTCTAAACTCATGACCAAATCTGTAAAATCTCATAACTTAGCTGGTGACTCTCTGTTCACTAATACTGTAGGTAGGACATGGAATCTGCTACCCACAGATATCACTCTAATCTCCTCCTTACCACTCTTTAAACAAAAAAATCAAACTGTACTTCCAAAATCACTGGCTTTGTTCCTGTTGGACTCCTGACTAACCTTCTTCATTCCCCCCTACTCTACTTTAACTATATACTGTGCTTATCAGCTACACATATACTTACTTTTTTCTTGCCCTGTTGCTCTCCTCTTATGCTCTGACTCACTCCTCTTTTTTTCTCCCCTGCCCTCTTTTCCATCTTCTTACTTCTACTCCTTCTAGACTTTTGTTTCTCTCTCTTCTCCTCTCTTGTATTTCTACATTAATCCCTTCTAATCTCTTGTTATACTTCTTTCTCTCCGGGTTGGGAGGGTGGCCTAATGGTTAAGGTGTTTGCCTTACAAACACAAGGTACAGGGTTTGAATCTCACAGGGGATAATTGGCTAGGCTTAAAATGGCTCACAAGGGCAGTTAGCCTAGTATGAATCTATGAATCTATGATTATTGAAACTAACTGCTAATCTTTAGCATTTTAAATTGTGATGCTACTACTGACCTAGTATATTTTTGTGTGTGCCTTAAGTATTTGTTGTTCTTATTACTAAATGTATATTCTTATTGTACTTAATTTTTTTTATTAATATGTCTCGTAGTATAGATTTATGTGTCGAGCTTTTTCCCCCGAGCCTCTACTGAAAATGGACATATATCCAGCTAGACTAGCCCAGTTAACAAATGTAAAATAAAATAAAATAAATAAAATATTTCCAAATGCCTGGCCTCCAATTCAAGTCTCTTTAGCTCCAGGTGGATTTTTAAGTCCTCTTCAGAAAGATTGAGCTGTCAATTCTCTGAGGGTGGTACATCTCCACTGGCAGTCTGATCGTCCTTCTGGTTGCTGTTTTCTGATGCAGCTGTGACCAAAGCTGCAATCGTCTGCTTTAGTTAGGTTTCCATGCACCAGTCTCCTAGCCTGGCACATCTCAGCCAACTGGCTCCTTGTCAGCTTACCGTACTCCTCTACTGACATGCTGCCGGCTCTCCCTGACTAACTAAGCTAACAAAAGAAATAAAACAATTGTGAGCTGAACTCTGAGTATTCACTGTGTGGCTGATTTAGAGTGCAAAACATCTTCAGTGAACACTGTACACAAGCTACAGGAATTCACTCTACCCACACCACTACAAGCCAATTAGTATTTGCCAGACAATTAATCTGTGGTGTGGATATCTCACCACTGCCAAACAATTAATATGTGATGCCTGTGCACTGGCCCAGCAATCAAGGAGCCTGAATCCTCACCACTAACACCAGTGAGGGGCGTCCATATAAGGAAAGGATAATAAATACACACGCAGTAAAGTACAATTTCCTTTAAGAGCACACAGAGATCACAGTCCTTCTGGGGCTGGTTTCTCCCTTTCTGTCCGGGTCCCCAATAAGACTCCCCACTGGCACAACTATAGGGTCCAGATCTCAGCCTAGTGGGCAAGCTAAAACCTCTAGCATCCTCTCTGTCCATCCAGTGCTTCATGTCCCTGCCCAAGTAGCTGACACACACACACTTTGAGATAAGAGTTATATACAACCACAGAGACACTCCTGGGGAAGGCTGGCACAGTTTCTCCAGCGTTCCCCCTTTTCTGCCCAGTCTAAAAGGTAGTACCAGCTGCCACCATCCACTAATATCAGCTATTCAAAGGTCCTTCTGAAAGGGTGTCCAATTATTACTGTGCAATATTATTATCCAAATGGCAAGTGTGACTGAACAGTCAAGGCTTATTAGAGTGACTTGGTACAGTATCACTATATACATGCAATGTACTCTAGAGCTTAAATTAACTGTACATAAAACAGCCACAGTTGAAAGGTTTAAAAATATTTAATAATAAATAATAAAACCACAAGACAATACTTCTTACTACACAGTGCCAGTCAAGAGTTCAGATATCACAGAGAAATACTTAAAATAATACAGTAGCAAAAGTTCTAACATCAGAGAAAAACAAACTAGTCTAATCCTCTTATTTCCTAGCTATATCTAAGAGAAAACACAGTTCTAAATAACTTACACATAGAGCAAAGCAGTGCTGGTGATGTTGGATGTTCTCAAGACAAAATGCTCTGAGCTCTTCGACTCTCTCTCTTTAAATTGATAACACAGAGCTGCTTCACATTACATCATTCTTCACACTTCTCTGGTATTCCCAGGCTAACAGAAACTACATTTGCATTATTTACACCTGGTCAGAAACCAGAGCAATAAAGGACATTTATACATGCAAGTTCTAGCCATTAACTCTGGTCTTAAAACAATAGGCAGGATGCCTCCCTCTAGACATATCGGCTCTGAAATTTTACATCAAAGACAGTCATAAAGTGCTTGACTTAGCTTTCTTACAGCAGAGTGCACTGTTGTTACATTTTTGCAGTTCAATATCCAATGCAGTCTTTTCATATTTAAGAGAACAAGCCTGTGGCTTACATTAATATATACAAATGGCAGAATTATCTACAAAATTCTACCTGGGTAGGCTGGCAGCCTTTACCTATCTTCAAAAGAGGGATGAACACACAATCCCACTTCAGAGAGTTCTTTCTTTGTGGCTGCTGCTATGGCCATGGCATCTATGGGGGGCTTTTACTCCAATGAACTCTGTCTTTAGTTGCGACTATAATCTTGTCTGATTTTTTAGCTACAGGCTGTGCTGTATCAGGTTCCTTCCAAACCCACTGAGGCACCAAATCAATGTTAGCATCATGTGTACCACCTAGGTAGTAGAAGAGCCAGCTTTAAAAGCTTCCAGGAACATGGATTCTTCCATGGAAGATATATCTGTGAACAATTCCCTTTTCTGTTTCACTAAGTCCAGGATTTCACCAAAAGAAACTTCTCCAAAGGGGGATCTTGAGAAATCCTCTCCTTTATCCAAATCCATGTCTTCTGTGATGAATTCCTGCTATGAATCCAAATTCTTCTGTTTACAAGTCTGTTTTTATGTCCCTAATATTTTGGAACATCTGGCAATGAGTCTGAATCAGACTGGGAGCTCAAAGACAAAAGTTCTTCAAGGCTCTTGGAAGCTGGCTGTCCCTGACAACAAGAAGGAGCAGATTCCAAAGAATAATACATTGGAGGTCAGGTCAGATCCAAATAAGATGAAGGAACATCTTATAGGATCATAGGAGGTTACTAGGCTAATGGCCCTGGGGCCCTTACAAGCATAGCCAAGAGTTTACCCCCAAAAGAAACCAAAGTAACACTTGTTGCCCCTGTCAATGAGGGACACAGGTGGAACCCCTGGGATAAAATTGTGGTTTCCCATCCACTCATTAAGGTTTCCCTTCAAGAGGGTCAGCAAGCTACTCTGTTTGACATGTATGGGAAGCCTGTTCCAGAGACGGGGCAGCCTCTGGGAGACAAGCCTGTCTCTCCAGCAGGTTTTGTTGATATCGCATATTAGATTCAAGCCTTTCAAGTGGGTAATGCATGAGGAGTTAGACTTACAGATATGGAGAATCTCTAGTAGGGCAGGGTCCAAGAGTGCAAGACATAGATCACTTCTGTATGATAGCGAATAGAGTGATAGTGATTTCAGCCCGTCCACAAAGGACAGGTTTTGGAGGCCATGGATTCTCTTTGTGAGGTATTTCTGTGGCCTTTCCAGTTGGTGCAGATGTTTGGAGTGGTACATACCAAACGGGGCCTTATACTCAATTATTGGTCTAATAAGGGAGGAGTATAGATAAGTAATAACCTCCTTTTTTTTGGATGCAATCCCTTTATTTATGAGATGAACCAAGTAAAAGACGCTTCTGACCACTGCCGCTACACGATGGTTGAATGTGAGATGGTTTTCAACCTGAGTACTCATGTCTTTCACTACAGGTTGTGTGTTTAGGGGGTTGCTGTTGATGTGTGGTAATCAGTAGAGGTTGTGTTTTTGCTGAATGGTATGATGATACATTTTTTTGCATTTAGCTTGAGGCCATGACTTTGGCACCAGTCATTAGTTGCTGTGAGACCCTCTTGCAGTATGTTAATATCATTTGGGGAGTCAATGACAGCACCCAACTTACAGTCATCTGCAAACTTGGTCAGCCACAGGCCTTTTGTCTTTGCCTGAACCTCTGAGAGGTAGATGCCAAACAGTAGGGGTCCCAGGACAGATCCCTGGGGAACTCAACTAGGGACAGGTCTAGTATCAGAGGTGGAGATGTCTATTTTGGCCTTGAGGGTCCGGTCAGTGAGACAGTTGGCCACCCACCTGATGAGATAGGGATTTATGCCAAGTTGTGTTAGCTTTTTGATGATGCCTGAGTGGTGGATTGTGTCAAAGGCCTTGGCCAAGTTAAGGTAAGCTGTATGCACTGACTTTTCCTCATCCAGGGCTTTAGTGACAATCTCAAAGAAGTCAACTAGGTTCAACAGGCATGATCTGCCCTTGACAAATCCAAACTGGGTGGGGTCAAGTGCTTGTAAATTGCCTATGTCCTTGTTTATGAGATACACGGCTTTACAGATAAGACTTGTCAAGCTAATGGGGCGATAGTTTCCAGAGTCAGTAGTGGCACCACCTTTGAGCAAGGTGATGACAATGGCAGTTCTCCACTTTGCTAGAATGAAGCTTGTACTTTGGTTGAATAGAGTGCTCAATGACGAACCAGTTCTTGCTGGAGATGGTGCAGAATACAGCCTGGTACACTATCAGGTCCCATGGAAGCTGTGTTCTTTGCCTTGGAGAGGGTCTTTAACACTTGATCTATGGAGATGTGTGGTGTAGAACAAGTATCGGAGATGCTGAAAGGGCCTTTGGGGGGACAGGGGGTGAGGTTTGCATTGATATTATCTGCTAGCAGGTTGGCTAAGTCAACAAGATCAGTGTAAGTGATACTGTTAACTACTAATTTGGAACAAACCTGAGCTTTGCCATGGAGGTTCCTGACATAACTGAAGAAGGTTTTGTGGTTTCCTTTTGTTTCAGAGGTTAGTTTTGATTCATAATTGGCTTTGGAGGTTTTCACTAGTGATCTAATTTGCTTGTTGAGGCTAACAAGGGAGTTTTTCCAATTTCAAACGTGTTCCTTTTTACCCTTGGACAACAGTTTCCTCCTTTTGTTGTAAAGCCTGTTGATAGAGGATGTCCACCAAACAGGTTTGTGTTTCCTTGAGGAGCAGGTTTTAGTTCTGTTGGGTATGTCTGAGTCCATGCAGTTGTACAGATGCTTGTACACTGCATTGGCATACAGTTTAACATAGCTGTCTTCATCCTGTGAGGGGGCGGTGGTATGAAACTACAGAGATACTCTCCCTTAGGAGGTTGTAGTCAGCTTTTGAGAATTTTTTTAGCTTGATTATGGCTGGGGGGTTGGGTGGGATAGAAACTTTGAACAAGACAATAACGCCCCACCATGATCTGATCTCACCAGGGAAGTTCATACTATGGGAGTGGTGCAGAGGTCACCCATGTTGGTGAGAACCAAGTCCAGAATGTTATCTTCCCTTGTGGGGGATGAGATGAGCTAGTCTAGTGTGGTTCTTGTCTCATTCTTGAGATAACCCGCTAGAAGGCCTTGAAAGTCATGGTGGAAATCGGAACTGAGGAAGTCTCTCTAATGTGTTGGAATAGACGCTACATCATAAGATTCACTGAAAGCCAAGTACTAGTTCATCCACTCTTTCTAATATTTGTACTTGCATTTACTTCAATTAACTGCCTTATTACTCTGTTATTTTTCTTTAATTTTCATTTTATTTCTGTGAAGGTGTTTTGACCTTCTTAACTGCTATGGTGTGTGCCGCGAATTGCTTCTCTTTAGTCTCCTTGACTGATCTGAACTGCATTAGTGCTTTTTCTGCCACATAGGTGATTTTAAGTTCTATCTGCTGTTGGTGTGTGCCACAACTTTTTTACATAAAAGATCTGTAGTTTGTATAAATTAGTGTAGCACTGGTACAGATTTCCTGTACCAGGACCTTTGGTTTACACTGAACTTTCTCCTGGCTGTTCTTGTTGTTAGGAACCCTTCTGCACCCTAGTGAGAGTAGCAAGTTGACCAGAACCTTTTGTTGAGATGGACTTGGTGGTTAGCTCAGTGTGTGGATCCTCAATGTTTATTTTCTCTGCTAAGAAAGGTTCCTGTTGGCGGGTATTTAAACCCCACATTTTTACAGGCCTACACTTTTATGCATATTGCGCAGTCCTGTAGTAGACTTCTGACAAGGTATTCCTCCTTCAAATTTACCTTTAGCAGAGCCTGTGTGCTCCTGTGGCTGTGAAGCAGGTTATGAGGCAGCAGTGCACTAAACTTACCTAGCCGCCTATATACATATACACCACCTATATACATATACACCACCTATATACATATACGCCGCCTATATACACCGCCTATATACGTATACACTGCCTATATACGTATACGCCGCCTATATACGTATACACCGCCTATATACATATACACCGCCTATATACGTATACGCCACCTATATACGTATACGCCACCTATATACGTATACACCGCCTATATACATATACACTGCCTATATACGTATACACCGCCTATATACATATACGCCGCCTATAAACATATACATTGCCTATATACATATACGCCGCCTATATACATATACACCGCCTATATACGTATACACCGCCTATATACATATACACCGCCTATATACGTATACACCACCTATATGCATATACACTGCCTATATACATATACGCCGCCTATATACATATACACCGCCTATATACATATACACTTAGCCGAATAATCCCCAGACCTTCCATCTTTACCCCCTTACTTCACTGATCCCTGCTTCTGACAATAATGGATGCGCAGCCTCCTACAGTTTCTCCAGCCATTCTGGTTGATATGGGCATCCTGTGGCAGTGTAGCAATTGCCTCATGTACACAGACAACCCTCTGCTCATAACACCCATGAACACAATTTGTGAAAGATGTAACTACATTAAGAACCTGAAATCTAAACTCTCTCATTCAGAAGCTAGTACATCTGGCACAGAGAAGGTTGTCTGCACAAACATCACACCTTACAAACCACACATACCAACACAACACAAACCCACATATGCAGAGTTTTTTACAAGAAACATACCCAAACATAAGCACAAGCATGCACCTCAGAATACCGTACAGCAAAACACACATAATACACACACTAGCATCTCACAGCCTTTAAGGCCAAACAATAAGCCCAACATATTAGTCATAGGAGACTTGACTGTGAGACACACAACTGTACCCCTCACCAGGCTGGATAAGGAGAAAGTTACAGTGGGTTGCCTGTCCATTGCCAGAATCCACTACATTACATATGCATTCAAGTCTCTCAACAACAGATACCACTATAACTCTGTAATTGTCTATGTTGGTGTGAATGACTTGAGACATACCTCTCTGGACTATATGAAGAGAGATATGATGGAATTCACTGAATATGTGTCCCAGGCAGGTATTGTATGTCCCTACCCTTAAACAATATTTTACCATCGCCTAGAACGATACTTTGTTACAAGCAAAAAATGATTGACCTCAATAATTGGCTTAGCTTCTGGTGTCGTTCCAAAAGGACCCAGTACCTGACAGCATGATCGATAGGCCTTGATTCTTTGCCAGATATGGCCATAATCTGCCCCCCTCCCCCCAGGCTTCTGATTACCAGCAAAGGCTCTTGCCTCCTCCATAGTGCCTTTTTTAGGCAATGTCACTAGGACAAAATTTCTAATGTAAAAAATTCATCAAAACAGACATTAAAGGTCATACTGCTAAATGCTAGGAGCCTAAACACAAACTGCACTCACTGGAAGCACGCTTAACCTTAGAAGATGCTGACATTTGTAGAGTCATGGAAACCTGGTTCAAAGCTATCGAAAACACCCCTGCCTTGCCAGGTTAGTCATCCTTCCATACTTTCAGACCCCAAACTGAAGGCAATAAAAACTAAAGGAGGTGGAGTTTCAATTTACATTAAATATAAGCACACCTCAAGACTAGTCAACCAGTATGATGCACATGACAAACTTCAGATGCAGCTAATTGTAGACAAAACACCTATCCAGGTCATAGCTAGCTATAGGCCTCCACCCATGAATCAAAATACCCACTCCGCTTATCTGGATCTACTTGAATCACTCAAGATTCTACCATTCACCCTGATTGTGGGAACTTTAAAGGAGACCTACACTGACAGACTCAAAAAACATGTTTATTTCATCATGGTTTGGTAATTCCTACATTTTAACACCACTCTGGGACTATTTACAGGTTTTTAAATATTTTTGTACATAACTTCTCAGTTTGATCACATGGGGTCTGGCATCTTGAAATAATTCTGATTGTTTAGTCTGCCTCTAGGTATCCCACAATGCAGTGCTTGTCTGTAAAACATTACATCACACAGGCATACACTGCTGTCTTTCAGTCAGTTAGTTTTAAGTAACATTTCATGCTGTTCAGTGACTACTTAAAATACAAGCAATGCAAATCCCACAGAACAAACTTTCAAAGTGCTTTTTACTGCTGCTTCTTATTAGAATAACTAGATTGCAGTCTTGTGTGAAGCCTGAATTGTACTAGTTTGACTCATGTCCCATCCCCCTTCACACCTAAGTTCCCCAGGTGTCAATGTGCTAAGGGTAATTTGAGCTTTTACCTGCTATGATTGACAGCTCAAAGCAGGAGACTTGACTTATGATTGTTTCCTTGTTTTAGCCTTTAATTTCAGTATGGGTAGGGAAGGACCAGGGAGCTGTGACATCACAGCATGGGTGGGTAAATGGCCAGAAACTACCTGTATTCAGTAGCCTTGATGACATCAGTGAATTGGAGACTGCAGCAAGCTTTTCCAGGGTGGGACAAACGTTTTTTTTGAAAGTGAAACCACCACAGTACATTAAGGTACTGTTCTAGTAGAGAGAAACAGTCGATTTAAAAATATTTTAAATGCTGTGTTGTTGTTTATTCATAGCAGGGAAAAAAATGACAGAGAAGTTGAGCATTTAATAACAGAATCACATTGTTGTCCTTTAACTACCCTACCATAGATTGGAAGAATTACACATGCCAAAATGCACGTACCCAGAGATTCCTTGACTTTGTCAATTCTAATGTCTTGAAGCAACTGGTCAACACCCCAATTAGGGGTGAAAACATCTTAGAACTGATACTGACCAGCATGTCAGATTGCTATAGAATCCCCTAAAGTGTCATCCTCCCTGATAAGATCTGACCACAAAGCAGTCTCCGAAGTCACAATTATCCCTGACTCCACCTGCCCTGAGCAGACATAAAAACTTTCCCAAAGCTGATTATGACCTCCTATGAGCAGGTTTAACCAGCTTTGTATCTCCTTCTTCCAATGAGGGATTAGAATCTTATGCTGAAACCTACACCAAGGACCTATATAAGTACCTACATAGCTGCATGGATGTGGCGATACCAGACAGGACCAAATCATCCTCCACTAGGAAGAGCAAACTAGTCTGGTGGACTTCAAACATAAACAGACTTTACAATAAAAGAAGGAAACTGCTGTCCAGGAGTAAGAAGAAGCAGGTCTCAAACTGGAAGCAAACCCTTTTCATTCTGAACAAACAGATCAGGGCCCATGTGGGATCCTCTAAAGCAAAGTATGAGTTCAAATTGGCATCGTCAACAAATAACAACAATAAGGCCTTCTTTATTTATGTCCATAACCTTAAGGGTAGGACCCTGTGCTGTACAGACCTAGTGGCCAATGGTACCACTCACACTAACACCATTGATGTAGCTAACCTACTAGCTGATAGGTTCAGTGAAAACTTCACCCCCTGTCTCCATCAACAGTTAATCAGGTCATCCCCAAAACCTGCTACCCACCCCTCATCTCTAACGAGCAGATATTAAATGCCCTCTCTAAGGCAAAAACTACTGACTCTATGGGTGCTGATAACATCCCAGGTTGCATCCTCCATGAGCTCAAACAGGAACTTGCAGCTCCTTTGTGCATGCTATTTAATCTCAGATTGAGCACTGGATTTATCCCAGCTGAGTGGAGGCCGCCACTGCCATCCCATTGCATAAAGGTGGTGCATCCACTGACCCAGTGAACTGTAGACCCATTAGCCTAACAAGATTGAGTTGTAAGGCCATGGAATGCATTATCTTGGACCTCATAAACAAGGACATTGCTAACCTAAAAGCACTCAACCATACTCAGTTTGTTGTTGTCAAGTTAAACCTGGTGGACTTCTTCAAGCTAATTACCAAGGCCCTGGATGAAGGAAAAGGTGCATACTCCCTACCCTGACTTGGCCAATGCTTTTGACACCATTCTTCACTCAGACATCATGGACAAACTAACTCAGCCTGGCATCAACCCATATGTCACTAGACGGATAGCCAACTGGCTCACTGACAGAACCCATGCAGTCAAAATAGGAGTATCTACTTCTGGTAGTAGACCTGTAACTAGCAGTGTACCTCAGTGGTCAATTATGGGGCCTCTGATCTTTGGAATCTATTACTTTGAAGTGCTGACTGAGACCAAAGCTCTGTGGCTAACCAGTTTTGCAGATGACTGCATACTGTGCACTGTCATTGACTCCCAAAAGGATGCGGACATTCTCCAAGAGGGTCTCACCCAAACTAATGATTAGTGTTTAGAACATGGTCTCAAACTCAGCCCTAAAATGTGCATCATTATTCTGTTTGGATAGAACGATGTTCATACAAATTACCACATCAACAGCAACATCCTAATCATACAATCAAGTGTGAGAGATTTGGGCACCCAGGTTGATAGCAATCTGACATTTGATCACTATGTAGCCTCCGTAGTACGAAGGGCATTCTTTGTGGCTCACCTCATAAGTAAGGGTATCACATCCAGAAAAAAAGAAGAGAAGTCCTTCCCTCCCTGTACTCACTTATCAGGTCTATAATTGAGTTTAATGCCCCTTTTGGCATGTAACTTACCAAACACATACAGCAGCTGGAGAGACCACAGAGATTCCTGACCAGGAGAATACAGGGTCTCAAACACGTATCCTAAGCGGATAGGTTAAAGACCCTATCTCTCTACTCAGTTACATACAAGCTGCTCCAAGGTGATCTCTGTCTGGCATACAAAGCTACCTCTGACCCCCACCATACTGGAAATGCTGCATATTTGCAAAACTCATCTAATCTCATCTCTTCTTTATGTCTCACGCATTTTTACTAACCTATCTAAAAATAATCTTAACAAATTGGAAATGTCCTACAATAACATTGCCAGATTTGCTACAGGCAATCCATTTAGAACCCATCATTGCATTAATTTAAAGCAGCTGAGATGGCTTGAACTACAAAATCTGATTAAATTCCATCAACTATCTATAGCCCACAACACTCTTTACAAACCTTCCAAAATTCCTATTCTATCCACACTCATCACTCCTTATAAAAACCTGAAATCCTTAAGGTCTTCTCAGAGACTTCTAATACATACCACTAAACCAAACAACAAGGCTGGCGACTCCCTCTTTTCTAATATTGTTGGAAAAGCCTGGAATCTCCTCCCCAGTGAACTCTCCTCACTTCCCTCAGTGTCCTGCTTCAAAAACAAATTGAAAGTGTTCCTCAGAACACAGTGGTTATGCCCCTGTACTAAGCCTGACTAGTTTATGTGTCTCTTAATACTTTACTCCTCCTACCCCTTCTACTTATTAACTGTAAGTCCTTCCTAATTAACCATTATACTATCTACCTCTAGAATATCTTGATTGTACTAACGTGCTATGTTATGCCTGTATTGTGCACTGCTAAATTTACTGTGATAACCTGTAATATGTTTTGTAAATAAGATTTTTTTTTGTTTTGTTTAATGTATCCTTATTTGTTATTGTGTTAGTTTCATTGTTCTTGGAGCTTATCTCCCTGGGCCTCTACTGAAAATGGACATGTATCCAGTTAGACTAGCCCGGTCAACAAATGTAAAATAAAAATAAAAATAAAATAAACTCATAGTAGGGTCCTAAACATGACCTCTGACATTAATAGAACTTGCTGTTGTGGCAGATTTGTGTCCTAGAAGCTTCCCCATCTGTGGAATAGGCTCCCTCTCCATGTTAAGCAGAGCACCTCATTGTCCCTTTTTAAGCATAACCTGGATGATTGGATAAGAGACAAAAAATTCACCCCTGGTATCCCATTTATGCCCCGGGTGGAAAGAGGCAACAGATGCTAACTTGGGCACTAAACATAGCTAGGCTTGTAATAGCCCCAGGGCCAATAGCCTTTTAATTTCCTGTGATCCTATGACAGACAGAGATCCCAGTTCCCCAACCTGCCCCGGCTCTGTGGCAGACATTGAAGCCAAGCTGTCAAGAGCAGCTGTCTCAAAAGGAAGGGATAGCTCTGACATTACTGGATTTGACTCATCCCCCCAAACACTGGCCCAGAAGCTTCAGCTCTGATAATCATCTCAATCTGACATAGTCGGAGCCAAGAGAGACTGGGTAACAGTTGAAGCCAAAGTGGAAGGCATGACTGGAGCTGACTTTGCTGATACAGTGATATTCAGATCTGAGGGCTTCATTTTTGAAGGCTGGACTTGCAATGGAGTCTTAATGGGGAGTGGTCGATAGCAGTGTTGCCAACTCTACCAAAGTAGATGGAGTCAGGAGGACTCCCAACTCTGTATGCATCCAAAGAACCCTCTGCATCTTTTGTCAATGTCTGCTTCAGTGAGGCTCCTCAACAAATTGGCAGATCTGAAAGAAGTAACAGGGGATGCTCTGGAATGATGCTCCAAAATTGAAGAGTGTGATCAAGGACTAATTGCCTGTGGATAGAAAAGTCAAGGGAGAGAAGATGAATGGATCCAAAGCTTCCAAAGAAGTTTGAGAAGACACAGGTTTACTTGATCGAGCAGAAAGAAGACCATTTAATATCAATGTATCCATTTTGCTCTGAAGGGCTTTGTGGCTCAAGGAAGCACAGGCTTCATATTCATATTCTGTGCCTGGATTTACATCATCAAGCAAAGATTGTAGATACAAAGGGAGTGGGAGTCTTGTGAGATATATTTGCCGCCACATTTTGTACACATTTTAAAACTCCTGTCAGCCATTTGTTTATCTAGAGAAGGGTAGAGGGAAGAAAAGGAGCCAGTCCAACTAGTAGATCTATAAAAACAGAAACTATAAACCTTAACTGCTGTATCAAAAACTAAAACCTGCAAAACTGTACTATATAGAAGATAGGGGAGGTGAAAATTACAAAACCTAAGCAGAAGAGAGTTTAAAATATAGGTAATTCTCTATAAATCTCTAGAAAGTGAACAAAATACTTATTCCATAGAGGAGAACAGAGCTCTGTGACCATTTAATTCAGGCTGCAAATGAGATCCAAAGTCATTTAAGTTTGGTAAGGGAATTACGGGTGGGGGAGTAGTCACATCCCTAGATCCAAAAGTTTGGAGGAGCTGAGACCAGATCCGAGTCGGATCAGAGTTCCATTCATTAAATCAGAGGAAATTGGACATCAGCTCTCCCCATTCCAAAGAAGCAGATTAAAGGTTAAAGCAAAGGGGGAGAATAGAAAAAGTGAAGGCAGTCAGAGAAGAGGAAATGGAGGCAGGAATGGAATACTGCAACAGTGACTAAAAGTTTTATGCAACTATACTATATCCTGACTGAAATCAATGCTGCAGTATTCTTGACTTATGAATAATTCCCAGAGATGAAGGAGGAAGGAAGGATGATTGGCTATTGAGTAGAAGAGTTTCCATCAATCCAGACAGGACTGACCTAGCAAAGTCTGCTCTGGACCTGGAGAAAGCATACATTTTGTAGTGTTTAGTAAAGGTGTGCACAGAGGGTCAAGTGGAAGCCTCCACAATAGACCTTGAGTCTACTGTTTTTGAAAATCCCCTGTGGAAGTCACTGCCCTAGTAGAATGTGCTTTAGGGCAGAAAGGTTAAATTTTACCATAATGTGAGAAGCCAAAAGACATAGCCTTAGAAAGAGAAGCTTCAAAGCATTGTTTGTAGATAAACTAACCCATCTTAGGGCTCATGATACAAAAATCCAGTTAGCCTTTCTGAAGGATTTAGTTTTGTCCAAGTAAAATCGAGCTGCAGTTGAATGTCAGGAGAATGTAAGATCCTTGCCCCTGTTTTGTGGATTGGGGAGAAAGTGAGTAAGTGAATATTCCAACTGAGAGATGACTCTTCCATTATCTTAACCATGAATGTTGGCTTAGCCCTGAGAGTCACCCTGTCCTTGTAAAAAATAAGAAAGAGGGGGGACCATGAGAGCTTGTAACTCAAACTCTCCTAGCAGAAATAAGAGCCAAGAGAAGAATAGTTTTCCAAATACAGAATTTTTAAGTGGAAGATGCTGGTTAAAAATGAGGCAGTCTAAGCTCTTCTAGCACAAACTTAAGATCCCAATGCAGAGAGATGGGTTTCCTTGGTGGGATAAGATGTAGGACTCACATGAGGAAAAGCTTGAACTCCGCCTTAGCCATAAGTGGAGAACTAAGAGGGAAGCAGTCATTGATAGCTGATAGAAAAGTAGGCCAAATCTGACTGAAGTAGTTCGCAAAGATATTGCAGTACAGCAGGAACTTGTGATAAGAGTGGGTCCTGACTATGTTTGCAACACCAATAGAAAAACTTTTTCCAGTTAGCTCTAAAAAAATTTCTAGTAGTGAGTCAACTAGCATCTTATAGGACTTGAATAACCTTTTCAGAGAAGATGTGTCTTTGAGGGATTAAAATCCTATCATACACTGAGGCAAGTTGAGAGATGGCAGATTTGAGCTGGGCATCAATGATTTTTTTTCTGAGATATTAGTCCCGATTGGAAAGGTATTCTCCTTTAATTAACCTTATGTCAGATGAAATAGCAAGGGGAACTAGTGCTGCCACAACCAAAATGGTGCCATTTAAAGGAGTCTGAATGCTTTCTTTAGTGCCTTGAAAAGAATTTTTGGAAGAAGACGCAAAGTAGGAAAACTATAGAGAAACTTCCCTGGCCACTAGAAGGAAAAGGCATCTGTCCTCCATGCTGTGATGACTCTCTGCTCAGTCAGGAAAGGAAATCTATTTTTTGTCTGTGAGCTGATTAAACTAATAGAGCTGCTTTCTGTTTTACCTGCTCCATTTTGCTTTCTGTTTTAATAAATCTGCTTGGCCTGGTGTTTTTGTTCTGTGTGGCAGATAGATACATACATTAACTAGGCTGCACATTTCACTTTTTTCCCTTAGTTAATTTGTTTCTGGAGTGATACTTAAATGGACAGAGAATATCTGTATCTTTGTCTTTCCTGATAAGACTCAAGGCCTGCAAAAACTACAAGCACTGTTGGTGTCTCCCAGCTAGGTGGGAAAAGTAAATCTACTTTTTGTCTTTGAATTATTTAAACTGATAGAGCTGCTTTCTGTTTTACTGGGTGTATTTTGTTTTCTGTTTTAAGAAATCTGCATGGCCTGGTGTTTTTGTCCTATGTAGCAGAGAGAAAATGAAATTACCTAGGCTGTACATTTCACATATTTTTTCTTTGGTTAATTTGTTTCTTGAGTGATACTTACATACACAGAGAATATCTGTGTCTTTGTCTTTTCTGACAAGACTCAAGGCTTGCAAAAACTACAGGCACTGTTGGTGACTCTGTGCTGGGTGAGTAAAGTAAATCTATTGTCTGTGAGTTGCTTAAACTAATAGAGCTGCTTTCTGTTTTACTGGTTTTACCGGTTTCATTTTGTTTATTGTTTTGTGAAATCTGCTTGGCCTGGTGTTTTTTTTTTCTGTGTGGCAGATATACACTTAAATTGCCAGGTTGCACATTTCCCATGTTTTTATTCATTGGTTAATTTTTTTCTTGAGTGATACTTAAATGCACAGTGACTGTCTGTGTCTTTGTCTTTACTGTTGATACTCAAGACCTGCAAAAACTACAAGCACTGCTGGTGATTCTCTGCTGGGTAAGGAAAGTAAAACTATTTATTTGTCTGTGAGTTGCTTAAATTGATAGAGCTGCTTTCTGTTTTACCTGCTCCATTCTGTGATCTGCTTTTTAAACTTGATGATTTTAGGCTGCCTGCTATTACTGTAATTTGAGTTTATAAGATCCTCCTTTTCTACACTGCTGTTTATATCTTGAATGATGTATTTGCCTTTCCTTGTACTTATTTACAAAATGCATTTTACCTCTGATTATTTGTTCTTCTGATTTACTTGCTCTGATTTCATTATCTAGCTAGCTGTTGGATAAAGTAGTGTATTTTTAATCTCTAGCAAGCTCTTTTCTGTGTTTTTACATCAAGAGGACGGTGGGTTTCCATCTAGTGGCAGTAGGTGGTAGCTTGCTCTGTATATGCCGGGGACACATACTAGAAATTCCTGCAGCTTACTTTGTTTTAGTGCCTTTATAGATACTATACAGCTGAGAGCTTCTTGGCTCATTTCTACAAAGCAAAATACTTTTGCTGAATAATCACACTTTTATAAGCTTTATAAAGTACACTGATGTTACCTTGTATTACGTATTGCCTTTCTTTAAGTTGAAGTTTGCTTGCGGTAGCATTTCACTACAGGCACTCTTTTACTGGGATTATTCATCTAGTGGCAGTAGGTGTTTACTTAGTTTTTTGGAGTTGGGAAGAAAACAAAAGGCTTCTAAGTTATAAGTTCTCTGTATTTGCAGTGCTGGTATAAATTTGGCACATTTGTGTGGAACTGCTCACTGTGCCAGTGTCCTGTACAGGTGCAAACATCATAGGTTCATAGGTTCATAGGTAGGTACAAGGCTATTGGCCCAAGGACCTAAGCAAGCCTAGCCTAACATTGTTTATTTGTATTATACTGTGAAAGTTTACTGTGCTATTTATTGTTTTTTTTTCTGGACTTCTTTAAGGTTTAAAGTAGCATTTCCAAACTGCTGTAAGGGCTGCTGTTATGCACTGAGATGCATTGCATCTAGTGTTTCTTAGTTGGTATTAGGCATTGTTTGAGGTTCCTTAATGCTTTGCCTCCAAACCAGTCATTTTACATTAAGAGGATCAAAGTCTGCACTCTTGTGTCAGGAAAGAGAGGGCTGATTTCACCTCTCTGAGCTGGAAATTGCTGGTGGAAAGCTCATTGTGCACTTACCTGATTGGCGTTAGAGCATAGAGTAAAACTTGCTTTTCTTTAATCTTATATAAGCCTTGCATTTGTGAGAAGCTGCTCTTCATGCAATGGTGGTTAGTTGTGCCTTGTATACATGCAATCACCAGAAGTTGAAATTTTCCTATTAAAAACACATCAGAGCTTTACCTCAATCCTGCATTACTTATGGGGTAAGTAGTTTGCATGGTTCATAGGTTGGTACTAGACTATCGGCCCTAGAGCCTATGCAGGCCTAGCCATAACAATTCCCTGGCTATTTCTTCCCACACTATTTACTTCCCTGGATCCCTGTCTAGCAGGGTTACTGACATGATCCCAGGGGTGAATTTCCTATCTCCCATCCAATCGTCAAAGTTCCTTTTGAAGAGGACCAAGGAGGTGCTCTGCTTGACATGTATGGGCAGTCTTCCATAGTCTGGGGAGTCTCTGGGTCAGGAACTATTCCTCCAGCATGTTTTGTTTATTGTGATGACAAGGTTTAGATCCCTGGAGCATGTGACTCTGAAGGATTGGGATTTCTTTAAGTGTAGCATGTCCAAGAGCTCTGGGTTTGACATGGCCTCATATGTTAAGCAGAGATCGCCTCTGAGTACACGATATGCAACAGAATATAGCTGGAATTTTTTAAGGTGGTCAGCAAAGGGCATCTGCTTTAGGCCTGTGATTCTCTTAGTGAGGTATTTCTGCGGCCTTTCCAGTTGTTGCAGATGTCTTGAGAAGTACATACCAAATGGGGTGTTGTATTCTATAATGGGTCTAATGAGGGATGAGTACAGTGGGACAATGATCTCCTTTTTTCTGGATGAAAAGCCCTTAGTGATAAGGCGTGCCACATAGAAGGATTTCCTGACTGTTGTGGCAATGGTGTTATTGAAGGTGAGACCACTGTCCACCTGTGTCCCTAAGTCTCTTATCACACTTTCAGTGTTTAGTGTATGGACACCTATGTGGTAATTCACGGGTACATGTTTTTTCCCAAAGAGGATAACTATACATTTCTTGGCATTGAGCTTAAGCCCATGGCTCTGGCACCAAGCATCTGTTTCTGAGCAGCATTTACTTATTTAGTTAGGACTATTTAGGTCTACATTACCTTATTATAGCACCTGGGACTATTACTGTTCAGAGAGAACCTGATTTGAGCACTGGGCAGCTTCACTAGGTTAGGTTAGCTGCAGATTACACCAAGTAAGCACTCTTCCCTCATCCAATTACAAACATCCTCCACTTCTATCCTTTCAAATATACATTAGGACCTGCAACTGCAGATGGGCACATTCCTGCTATCTTTGCATCCATCTTGGTAGACATGGGCATCCTGAGGCAATGTAACAATTGCCTTATGTACACTGACAGCCATTGTTGTGAGACATCTAGTTACAGACTGACACTGGAGGTCAGACACTCACATACAGGCATGAAAAGCAACAAGCAGGTTGTCAGCAACTCACACCCACCACTCACTATACTCAGAAAGGACCACACACACATAGAACCACATATGCAGAGATGCTCATATGTAACTTACTCAAACTTCAAAAGCCACTCAGGTGCAGTCCTCAGAAATCCTGCATGCACACAAATAAGACAATTCACATCACAACACATAAAGCCACATCTCATTGTGTCTTAACTACCAAGCCCATAAAGCAAAACCCTCCAAAAGGCAATATTCTGGTCAAAGGAGACTCTGTTGTGAGACACACTGATGTCCCTCTTACCAGGCTAGATAAGGAGAAGGTTACAGTTAAGTTGCCTATCAGGGGCTAGGATTCACCAGATCATGCAAGCACTCGGGTCACTTACCCCTAAGTACCAGTATGTCTCAGTCATAGTCCATGTGGGTGTGAATGACCTGAGACGTACCTCCTTGGACTATATGAAAAGAGACATGAGTGAGCTGTCAGAATATGTGTCACAGGCAGGTATGATCCTAGCATTGAGCAGCATTCTACCATCACCAAGGATGATGCCACAATACCAGCAGAAAAAGATCGACTTTAACAATTGGTTTAGCTAATGGCATCATTCCAAAGGGGTCCAATACTTATCAGCCTAGGAGGACATGGTTGACAGTCTACGCTGCTTTTCCAGGGATGGTCTTCACCTGTCACCTCTAGGATTTTGGATATTAACCAAAACATTATCCACCCCTATAGTGGCTTTTTTAGGCATTGCCAAACAGACAAACCTTCCAATATTACAAAATCTGCTCAGGACAAGCTTAAGGTGTTACTGCTCAATGGTAGGAGTCTCAACAAAACACTGCCCTCCCCTAAAAGCTCTCCTTTCCGTGGAGAATGCCATCTTCTGTTCAGTTACTGAAACACGGTGTAAAGTCACAGAAAGCACTCATGGCTATAATTCCTTTCATATGTTCTGACTACCCACTGAACATAAAAAGAGCAAAAGGCAGAGGTGTATCTGTCTATATAAAGGGTAAGCATACCTCAAGGCTGGTTAAACAATATGACATGCTTGAGCTACTCCATACCCAACTAACTTTGGCAAAATGCTTTACCATATTCTTGTTAGCAATAGTTCCCCACCATGAATGAGAAAACCCAGTCATACCTGAACTTTCAGCCCAGCCCCAATGTTCATGGGTGATTTTAAGAACCCCTCTGTTAATTGGAAGGCATAGTTGACCACTAACACGCAGGCCCAAAGATTTCTTGCCTTTGTAAATTCAAACATCCTGGATCAGTTAATATAAAAACAAATATCCTAGATCTGGTACTCCCAAATATGGGAGAGTGCTGCATCCCCCTCTCCAGTACGATATCCTCACTGGTAAGATCAGATCACAAAGTGATCTTCCTTGATATAAAGGTAAAACTAGTCCCATAACCTAACCCCCCAAACTGTAACAACTTCTTTAAGGTAACTTGGTCCCTATTTAGGGATGGCATAGATAGTTTCTAAGTTCCCCCAAATCCAGAAAACACAGAACCCTATGCAGAGGTGTACACAAAATCCCCGTATGACCATATAAACAACTGCATAGAAACAGCAATACCAGTCCAAGAAAAACCTTTGTCAAACTACAAAAAAGAAACCACCCTTGTGGTCACCTGGTATTAGTAGGGTGTACAACAAAAGAAAGAAAATCTTGTTGAGAAGTAAGAGGGAATGTGCACAACAGAGCAAAACGTTCCTTGTTAGTCTAAACAAACAAATCATGAAACTAGTCAAGTCTCTCAAAGCAGACTTTGAGGTAAAAATAGCCTCCAAATATAAGGATAACCATAAGGCATTTTTCACTGATGTCTGCAATCTTAAGGATAACACCCAACAATATGCAGAATGAGTTGTAGATGTCATCACCTATACTCAATGGAAGATATAGGAAATCTGCTGGACAACATATTTAGCTCATATTTCATGTCCACATCACCCCCATTTCTCCCCCAAGCAATATCGTCCAGCACTCCACTGCCAATTATCACCAAAGAACAGGTTGCCAGTGTACTCTCTAAACCTAAAAACATGGTTTCAATGGGGCTTGACAATATACTAGGTTGCCTCTTAAGCAACATAAATCATGACTTATCAGGTGTCTAGGGTCTCTATATAACCACAGCCCCCAGATTGGCTTTGTCCCAGTAAAGCAGACGACAGCAACAGAAATCCTTCTGCATAAAGGGGGGCCACATACTACCCAGGGAATTAGAAACCCATAAATTTGATGTCTTGTATGTAAGGGCATGGAAAGGATTATCATGGACCTGATAAATATTGACATAGGAGACCTCCAAACACTGGGCCTGACCCAAATCAGCTTTGATAAGGGCAGGTCATGCCTACTGAATCTGGTGGATTTCTTTAAGAAAGTCATTAAGGCCATGGGTGATGGTAAAACAGTACATACCACCTATCTCAATATGGCCAAGACATTTGACACAATTCTTTACTCGGGTATTATAAATAAACTCACAAACCTGTATATAAATCCATAAATCACCAGATGGATAGTCAGTTGGCTCACCAACAGGAAACAGATAGTTAAAGTGGGTGAATGCAGATCTAGCAAGAGGCTATGTACTAGTGGTGTGCCTCAAGGCTCACTCCTGTTCAGAATATACTTCTCTGAAGTCAAGGCAGATGTGAAGGCCTCTAGATGGCAAAGTTTGCCAATGACTGCAAGCTGGTAGCAATCACTGAATCTCCCAGCAATGTAGATATCCTTCAAGAGGATCTAGATCAGACAAATGATTGGTGCCAGAACCATGACCTAAAACTAAATGCAAAGAAATGCATTACCATATCCTTTGGAAGTCAAAATACCCCTGCAAATTGCAACATTAATAGCACACCCCTAAGAGTAGACTCAGAGGTGAGAGATCTAGGTGCACAGATAGATAGTAGCCTGAACATTGACCATCATGTCCACAGTCATAAGGAAGTCCTTCTATGTGGCACAACTTATAAGTAAAGGTATGGCATCAAAATCCAGGGAAATTATAGTCCCTCTGTACACAGCCCTCATTAGACCAATATGTAAGTACAATGATGATAGTCCCTCTGTACACAGCCCTCATTAGACCAATATGTAAGTACAATGATGATAGTCCCTCTGTACACAGCCCTCATTAGACCAATATGTAAGTACAATGATGATAGTCCCTCTGTACACAGCCCTCATTAGACCAATATGTAAGTACAATGTGTCATTTAGCATGTACTTGGCTAGGCTTTTAACAGCAGCTAGATTGATCTCAGAGGCTCTTCACAAAGAAAATACAGGGTGTAAACAACATGTCCTACATGGATATACTAAAAGCTATATCCCTTTACTCTGTCTTCTACCGACTATTAAAGGGTGACCATGTCAGACCTACAATGCACCTCAAATCCAGCCCTGATGGAGCTGCTGCACATCTGCAAGTCAAACACAAAAAGTGTGTTTCTATTTAAAAACAAAAAAATATTCCTTGTTTTCCTGCCTCTCCTAAACTAGTTAGACCAGTTTACAGGCTTTGCTGTATCCTGGGCTGTGTTGTAGTTCCTGTGTTGTCCATTGCCTTACTTGGATAAAAGGAAGTTTCTTAGCTCACCAGTGGGAGTGGGGAGCCTTGAATAGCCTACCTGTCCTTGAGGGAAGTGACCTCAGCACAAGAAGCTGTAGTAATTGGTCATTTGGACCATTTCTAGCTCTTTTGAAGTTCCCTGGTTAAAATCTGCCTCTGGCATTTTTTTGAAGCCATATTACTCAGACACAGCTCCACGTGGTCCTGTTGAGTCTTCCTGGCTACAGAGAACTGAAAAAAGCGACTGCTTTCCTGATTAAGTATCCTGCTGTTTTTTATATTTGTTTTACCTTCTACTGCTTACCTAGAGCAAGCTTTAACTGTTTTCATAGTTATTTACTGCATTTTTTATTATCTGCACTTAAAAGTACAGTTTAGTCGAAATTAGTCTAATTCAAGTCGAAAAGTGTTTGTTTGCTGTTTAATTTAATTGTTTGGCTGTCCACTAAAGTGTGCTAGCCTGTACTAATGACTTATTGCCTTTTCTGCATTTAGCGCGGAGTTGCCACTAGAGCACCATCGGGCAGTGCCTGTTAAACAAGGTTAAACTATTTCTGGCTCCGTAAAGTCTGCTTTTCATTTTTTCCCTTAGAACTGCTCTACTTGTAATCTAAACAGTCTATTCTCTATCTGTAAAGCTCAACACTTGTTCCTAAAGCATTTTTTAGTCAGGTAAAGTACTTCTATATTATACAAAGTACTTCACTAGCTTAAAACCCCCTTGAGTACCCACTTCCCTATAGGTCCTTTCTGACTCAGTTGCACAGCAAGCTTTTTCATTTCTTCTAGCATGTCAAAGGGTCAGTTGCTAGCGTCCTCTCCTGCTCAGCTGGTGAATCTGGGAATATTGAGGCAATGTTACAATTGCCTCATGTGCACAGACAACCCTCTCCTCCGCCCACAAAACACAAATACATGCGAGAGATGCAACTATATAGCCAAACTGGAGGCTGAGCTCTCTCAACTCAGGACTGGCAAAACCAGACAGGAGGAGAAGGTAACCACACACACCATAAACCCAGTCTCACATAGAACTATCACAACTACAAATCAAACACATAAACACACAAAGACATACTTGGAGGCACTGATCAAAAATCTACCAAAACAGCAGAGGCCTCCAAAGCAGACACCCAAACAACTGCCACCTCATGACATAACACAAGCAACACATAGATCACAAAGTCAGTGTGCAAATCAGTCACAGCCCTTAAGGCCAAACACAATGCCAGACACACTTGTCATAGGTGACTCCATAGTCAGACACACTGACGTCCCACTCACCAGACTGAACAAGGAGAGGGTCACAGTAAGCTGCCTGTCGGGCGCTAGAATCTGCCACATAACACAAGCACTCAGGTCACTCCACAGCAAGTACAAGTATGGCTCAGTCATTGTCCATGCCAGTGTGAATGACCTGAGATGTACCTCCCTGGACTACATGAAAAGAGACATAAAGGAGCTCTCAGATTATGTAGCCCAGGCTGGTATGACCCTGACCCTGAGCAGTATCCTACCTTCACCAAGAATGATGCCACAATACAGAGACAAAATGATAAGTTTTAATAATTGGCTTAATTTCTGGTGTCATTCTAAGGGGATCCAATGTCTGTTTGCCTGGAATGACATGCTTGACAAGCCATGCTGCTTCGCAAGGGACGGCTTGCACCTGTCACCCCTGGGTTTCCGGATATTAGCAAGGGCTCTTGCCACCCCCATAGTGCCTTTTTTAGACAAGGCTCAAATTCTAAACCCACCGCCCTAGAAAACAATAATGGAAAAAAACTAAGGGTAATGCTGCTCAATGCCAGAAGTCTAAATCTCAAGATGCACACCCTCGAACCCTCCTCAGTATGGAGAACATCGATGTCTGTGCTGTGACTGAAACCTGGTTCAAGGCTCCTGAGAGCACCCCGGCACTATCAGGTTTTACCTCATATCATGTGTTCCGGCCCCAAAACCTGGACCGTACCACAAAAGGAGGGGGTGTATCCATATTCATCAAGGATACCCACACCTCCTGGCTGGTGGCAACTCACGAAGCATCAGAGACCATTCAGGTGCAATTAACCATAGGCAAAACTGCTCTACAGTTTGTAGCATGTTTCAGGCCACCCTCTCAAACTCAGGAACCCCACACAGCCTTCCTGAAGACACTGGAGAGTATAAATGCCTCTCCAAACACCATCATATTGGGTGACTTCAACTACCCAAACATAGACTGGGAACATTACTCAAGCCCCAATACCCTAGCCCAAAGGTTCCTGGAGTTCATAAACTCAAATGCTATGGAACAACTTGTCACCATTCCCACAAGAGGTGAAAATATACTAGACCTGATCATCACAAACATGGGGACAAAATGCTCCACACCAGAAGTATATCCCTCATTGGTGAGATCAGACCATAAACTAATCTCACTGGAGATCCACATCCGCCCCCACCCCAACAAAAAGACCACAGTGAAGAACTTCTCAAAAGCCAACTTCACACTTCTTAAGACTGGTGTGGTATCCTTCAAGGCCCCTGAGCCATTGGAAACCACAACCCCTGCTGCTGAATCCCTTACAAATGCTTTCTACGAGCACCTCCAGGATTGCATGGATCAAGCAATCCCAAATAAAATCAAGACCCTTTCCACCAAAGGCAAGCGCCCAATCTGGTGGACCCCAGCCATAAACAAACTTTACAACAAGAGGAGAAAGCTACTACAAGATAGAGCAAAATCCCTAAAAGGGAAGACATCTCTGATCAATACTAGTAAAAAACTACGATCACTCATAAAATCATCCAAGGCCAACTTTGAGAGAAAAATCGCCAAGGACTCAAAAGGCAATCATAAGGCCTTCTTTAGCTATGTTAGAAATCTGGGTGGAAACTCCCAGATGTGCTCAGAATTAGTCCAAAATGATACAAAAATCACTGAACCCACAGACATTGCAAACCTACTGGCAGACAGGTTCAGTGAAAATTTCTCCCCTCCCTCCCCAAAGGAGAAATATCTATCCCAGCAGAGTGTAGCCTCCCAATCATCTCAAATGCCCAGGTGAGAGCTGCTCTCTCTAAAGCTAAAAACACAGCATCAATGGGACCGGATGGTGTCCCCGGCTGTGTGCTACACGAACTCAATGAGGAACTAAACCCACACATAAGGCTGCTGTTTAATCTTAGCCTTACCACAGGATACATACCCAAAGAGTGGCGTACGGCAACTGTGGTCCCACTCCACAAAGGCGGTGCTTCTACGGACCCTGGTAATTACCCCATAAGCTTAACAAGCCTGGTCTGCAAAGCTATGGAGAGGATCATAATGGAACTCATAAATAAAGACATAGGGGACATACAGACATTGGATCCTACCCAATTCAGTTTTGTCAAGGGCAGATCATGCCTCTTGAACTTGGTCGACATTTTTGAAACAGTCACCAAGGCCATTGATGAGGGTAAGGCAGTTCACACAGCCTACCTTGACCTTGCAAAAGCTTTCGACACAATACCCCACTCGGGTATCATAGAAAAGCTCACCAGCTTAAATGTAAACCCATATGTCACAAGATGGGTTGCAAACTGGCTCAAGGACAGAACCCACAGGGTTAGAGTTGCTGGTGCCATGTCAGACTCCAAGCCGGTCACAAGCGGTGTCCCACAGGGCTCAGTCCTGGGCCCCCTCTTGTTCGGCATCTACTTTTCAGAAGTGCAGGCAAACATAGGAGGATTGTGGCTGACAAAGTTTGCAGATGACTGCAAACTGGGCGCCATAGTTGAAAATCCATCAGACACAGATATCCTTCAGAGAGGTCTCATAGAAATGGATAACTGGTGCCAGAGCCATGGCCTTAAGCTAAACGCCAAAAATGTATAGTCATACCCTTTGGTAAAAACAAGGTAACCCCAAGTTACCACATAGGTGGCAATCCATTAAGCACAGAAGAGGTTATCAGGGACCTGGGGACCCAAGTTGACAGTAACCTTTCTTTTGACACTCACATTGCCAAAGTGGTTAGGAGGACCTTCTACATTGCCCACCTGATTATGAAGGGATTCACATCCAGATCAAGGGAGGTTATTGTTCCCCTGTACTCTTCACTTATCAGACCAATGATTGAGTACAATGCCCCATTCGGAATGTATCTTACCCGACACCTGTAGCAATTGGAAAGACCCCAAAAGTTCCTCACCAAAAGGATAAAGAGGCTCAAAAATATGCCATAAGCTGCCCGACTGAAGAAACTCCAGCTCTATTCAGTCGCATACCATCTGCTCAGAGGTGACCTGTGCCTGACATACAAGGCCATGTCCAACCCGGAATTAATGGACATGCTCCACCTCAAAAAATCCAAATCCACCAGAGCCACAAGAGCAAGAGACTTAAACCTCAACACGGATATAAATAGGATGTGCTGGAGGGACAGATTCATCACCCAGAGACTCCCTATGCTGTGGAACAGAATCCCGGTCCATGTGAGACAGAGCACCTCACTGGCTCTGTTCAAGAGGAATCTTGACCAGTGGATGGGAGATCGTTTACCCGGGGATCATCTCTGTATCACTGCTGGACAGAGGCACGGCAAACTAATGGGTATAGTATTCTTCAACCTAAGGGGTGGTGAAAGCCACACAACTCTGGCTAGGCTTCTAAATGCCCTAGGGCAGATAGCCTAGTATGAACCTATGAACCTATGAACACAGCACAAGGGTTCCAGGGTTCTAAACTTCAACCGTGACTCAAGTCAAACACACAACACAAGGGTTCCTTGGATCTAAACTTCAACAGTGACTCAAGTCAAACAAACAGCACAAGGGTTCCAGGGTTCTAAACTTCAACAGTGACTCAAGTCAAACACACAGCACAAGGGTTCCAGGGTTCTAAACTTCAACAGTGACTCAAGTCAAACACACAGCACAAGGGTTCCTGGGATCTAAACCTCAACAGTGACTCAAGTCAAACACACAGCACAAGGGTTCCAGGGATCTAAACCTCAACAGTGACTCAAGTCAAAAACACAGCACAAGGGTTCCAGGGATCTAAACCTCCACAGTGACTCAAGTCAAACACACAGCACAAGGGTTCCTGGGATCTAAACTTCAACAGTGACTCAAGTCAAACACACAGCACAAGGGTTCCAGGGTTCTAAACTTCAACAGTGACTCAAGTCAAACACACAGCACAAGGGTTCCTGAGAACTAAACCTCAACAGTGACTCAAGTCAAACACACAGCATAAGGGTTCCAGGGATCTAAACTTCAACAGTGACTCAAACAGAACATGCTGTTGAGACTGATATTTGTCTGAGAGATTGCTCCTTCTTTGGAAAAGCTTCCTATTAACATTAAACAGAGCCTTTCTCTGGCTCTCTTCAAATGTAGTTTGGATCAATGGATTGGGAATCACAAAGTCACACCTGGGGTAGTGCCTATGTCCCTTATGGGGAGGGGCAATCTGTGAGATATTCAATGGCATAGGCACAAATCCATGTCATCCTCTTGTCTCTATGGGCCATATATTGGGCAATATCAATTTATATTAGTTAGGCTTGTAAGGGATCTTAAGCCATTAGCCTATTAATCTCCTATAAAGCTGTGAACCTATGAACAGGGGTCCCTGGAGCAGAATTGGGGAGCTGATGATTGGATGGAGACTCAAAGAGGTTTATATGAGGGATGCCCCACTGAAGGGTGATTATCTGGAAAACCTCTGTTCAATGTCTATTTGTGGGGTACTCCAGTAAACAGCTTAGGGAGTCTGCTACCACACTGTCCTGAGAAATGATGTGTGTTGCTGTGAGCATGATGTCCATTTAGGTTGCCAAGTTCCATGCCTCCTGTGCTAACCTGCACAGTTAACAATACCTGGTTCCTCCCTGTCTGTGAAGCACATGACTATGGTGTTGTATGTGTGCAGTAGGAATGGCCTGAGTTTTCAGAGTTTGGCAAAAATCCGAAGAGCTGGAAGAAGAGCTTCATTTCTTCAAATCGATTCTGTGTGTTCTGTCCATGTCCCCACGCCTCATCAGAGGCATCTGTGTGAACCTGTTGAAGACAAGGACGTGGTGTGAATGGTGGTCCCATGGTGAGGAGGACCAAAGTAGCTCCTTTATGATACAAGAGAATCAAGCTTCCCAAGGGGTGACAGTGCTGAAACCACACAGATTTTAAGTGCTACTGGACTTTTATCATGTGATGTCTGGGCAGGGGGAGCATAGAGATGGTGGTTGCCATGAATGCCAAAGCCCTTAGCATCTTCCTTGTTAAGCAGTGGGTTGCAGAGGAGAGATTTTGGGAAAAACTGAGACACTGAGCTTTCTCCTGGGAGAGAAGGGCATGCATTTTCTTTGTGACCAGTCTGCAGCCCAGGAAAACCAGACCCTGTGTCAGGACCATGTGGGATGTTTTTGTGGTTTACGGTGAAACCCAGACTTGTCAGATGTTGGAAGGTAAAGTGTAGATGCTGAAGATGTATTACTGTAGAGAGAGCTTGGGTCAGTAGGTCATCCATGTAGGGGAAAATTTGGATTATCTGAGTATGAAAGAAGTGGAGAATAAAGGCAGGGCAGTAAACTGAAAAAGTTAGTAGCCAGAGGAAAACCTGAGGAATCTCCTGCAAGAAGGATGAATGGGAATGTGTAAGAAGGCATCCCTCAGATCTAGGGACACTAGGAAGGGTGAATAGAAATGTGTAAGTAAGTGTCCTCCAGCTCTAGGGACAGTAAGAAGGATGAATGGGAATGTTTAAGTATGCGTCCTTCAGATCTAGTAACACTGGGAAGGGCAAATGGGAATGTGTAAGTAGGCGTCCTTCAGATCTAGTAACACTGGGAAGGACGAATGGGAATGTGTAAGTAGGTGTCCTTCTGAAATAGTGACACTAGGAGGGATGAATGGGATGAGTGATGGCATAAACAACTTCATAGCCCCCTCCCCCTCTCTAGGAACTAGCACCAATGTCCAAAACTGCACAAACACACTATACAAGCATTTATATCAATGCATGGAATAGTACAGTTGTGTACACTTACCATAAATGTAGATGTTCGAGTGTATTCACTGTTGCAGTCATTACAATTGGGTTATCCTGCTGGCAGGCTGCCCCCAGTCAGCCTGAATTCCAAAGTCTTGGTCCAGCATCATTGCTATCACCTCTTCCCTGATGTCAGAGCATCGGGGGTATAAAAGATGCATCCAGCGCCATTTTCTTCAGTTTTTCTTGCCCCAGATGTCAGGTGCCCCAAAAACTGTAGGCTAAAAATATGTGAATAAAGCATACATGCACCAAAGTATATTTTGTCTTCATCTACAAGCAAATGCACCACATAGGTTGTATAGATTAGAGAAGTACAGATAAGTTCCAGCAAATGTAAGGGGGATGGTGGGTGGGTAACCTGGACTGCAACAGTGAATACACTCAAACATCTACATTTATGGTAAGTGTACACAACTGTACTATGTTCTTCATGTTTCACTGTTGCAGTCATTACAATTGGGCTGAATCCCAAAGCTATGGTTGGGGGGCTGGGGCTAAATAGCATTAGGAGAGGCTATGAGGCCCTGCAGAACTGCAGTGGCAAATCCTACCCTGGACTTAGAGTAGAGTGGTAAATGATAGTGCTTTGTAAAGGTGTGCACTGAACTCCAGGTAGCAGCCTCTAAAATGTCATTGGTTGGTACTCCCCTGAGGAAGGCTGCTGAAGCGATGCTGCTCTGGTTGAATGAGGCCTAATGCCCTTAGGCACTGGCTTGTCATGTGAATAGCAGAAATGAATGCAGTGGCCTATCCACTTTGAAATAGTCTGCTTTGAGATAGCCTTTCCTTGTGATCCTGCAGCATATGCCACTAGTAATTGCTCTGTCTTTCTGAAAACTTTGGTTCTGTCCAAGTAGAATCGAAGCTGTCTGTGTATGTCCAAAGAATGCAGAATTCTCTCCCCCTTGTTCTGTGGATTTGGATAAAAGGTTAGCAGATGAATAGCCTGGTTAAGGCCCACATTGGACACTACCTTAGGCATAAATGTCAGGTTTGTCCTCAGAGAAACCCTGTCTGGATAAAAAATGATAAAAGGTTCTACAGCCATGAGTGCTTGTAGCTCTGAAACTCATCTTGCAGAAGTTATTGCTAGGAGCAGAGCTGTTTTCCAAGATAAAAACCTTATATCAGCTGTAGCAGCTGGCTCAAAAGGAGGCAGGGTGAGTTTTTCCAAGACATAGCTGAGGTCCCATGCAGGTATTGGTGATCTCCTTGGAGGCCTTAAGTTTTTGGCTCCTCTGAGGTACTGCCTTAACAAAGGATGAGAAAAGATTGGTTGCTCTGTATTGTAATGAGCTGAAATGGCAGAGGCATGAATTTTAATTGATGAAAAAGATAGGTCTTTGTCTAGCATCTCAGTTAAATATTGCAAAATCTGAGGGATATTTGGTACAGCTGTGTCAATTCCTTGTGTCTAGTTCCAAGCACAGAATATTTTCCATTTTGCAGCATAAGATTTGCTAGTGCTAGGCCTTCTGGCCTCCAGTATGACATCCATCACCGCTTTAGTGAGAGGTACATTTTTTATGACTACATTATCCGCCATGCTGCCAGATTTAAGGTCTTGAGTTGGCAGTGCAGGATCTGGTTGTTTTGTTGAGACAGTAGATGAGGTATTTGAAGTAAGTTCCAAGCCAGGCATTGAGACAAGTTCCTTAGGATTGGATACCAGTACTGGCGGGGCCAGTCTGGGGCAATCAGTATCATCTTTGGTTTCTCTTGTCTGACCTTTAGGAGTACCTTTGGGAGGAGAGGTAGTGGAGGGAAGGCATATACTGCTAAGTTTTTCCAGTTGAAAGATAGGGCGTCCACTTTCCATGGTTGTCTGTGATAAATCCTTGTGCAGAATGTTTTTAGTTGGTAGTTGTGAGGAGAGGCAAATAGATCTATATCCGGGCATCCCCATTTCCTTGTTATCATGCTGAAGACTTGTGGATCCAATTTCTACTCATGGGGATCCATGAGATTTCTGCTTAGTTCGTCTGCCAGAGTATTTGTCTTTCCTGGCAGGAATTGTGCCTGTAGATGTACTTGGTAAGTCAATGCTGTGTCCCACAAAGTCATGGCTAGTCTGCAAAGGGGGTAAGAATGAGTGCCTCCCTGCTTGTTTATATACCACATGACCATGGTGTTGTCTGTCTTTATCAGTAGTTGTCCCGGATGAAGTAGGTCCTTGAAGGCTGTCAGGGCATTCTGGACCACTAGCATCTCTTTTTGATTGATATGTAGATGCATTTGGTTTGCAGACCATGTGCCTTGAATACATCTTCCTGCCATGTGGGCTCCCCAGGCATAATCTGATGCATCCGTTGTTAATGTCTGCCTGGCTGGGGGTAAAGAGAATGGCTGTCCTTTGTTCTGGTGACAAGCCTTCGCCCACCATTGAAACTCCTGTTGCAGGCAGGGAATGAGGGTAATCCTTCTTTCCAGGCTGTGGCAATGTTGAGTCCAAACACTTTTTAGGTACCATTGAAGTTTCCTCATATGCAGTCTTGCATATGGAATTAGCAGAATGCAGGTTGCCATGAAGCCCAAAGCCTGCAGAATTTTTCTTGCAGATAACTGGGCCTTTGTTGCCAACTTTTTGAAATAGGTAGTCAGTTGCCTTTGTTTGTCTGGCGTGAGATAAGCCACCTGGGCAGTTGTATTTAAGCTTGCACCCAGGAATATTATCTCTTGAGAGGGTACTAGTTTTTATTTATTTTCGTTGACTGTGTACCCTAGGCTTGTTAAAAATATCTTTACAAACGTCAGATGCTGTAGTTGACTGTCCTTGTTCTCTGTTTGAATGAGGCAGGTGTCCAAGTAAGGATATATTTGTATTCTTCTTTGTCTGCAGTATGCAATTACTGGTGCCAGGCACTTTGTAAAGACCCTGGGTGCAATAGATAAGCCAAAGGGCAGTGCAGAGAATTGGAAATGCATTGAGCCTGCTTTGAATCTGAGGTATCTTCTGCATGCTTGTCTGATTGGGACATGCAGGTATGCCTCTTTTAGGTCTAAAGTCACAAGCCAAACCTTCTTGCCCAGCATGGGCAGAAGCTGCTGTAGAGTCAACATTTTGAATTTTGGTATATCCAGGTATGTGTTTAGTAAAGATAGGTCCAGTATTGGCCTCCAGGCCTTGTCTTTTCTTGGTACCAAGAACAGTCTTGAATAAAATCCTTGCCCCTGCTCTTGCTCTGGTACTCGTTGAATGGCCCCCATTTCATTGAGGGATGAGATTTGTTTTTGTGCCTCTGCCCATTGATTTTTTGGCAGGTCTGGCCAACCGTTTGCCCTTGGCAGGGTATGGAAGTGAAACCTGTAGCCTTGTGACACTATGTCTAGGACCCATTTGCCCTGGGTTATGATGTGCCAATTTTGAGAAAAAAGTGCTAGTTTCCCCCCTAAAGGTGCTGCCAGAAGATAAGTGCTTGGTGCAGGCAGGGGGGAGTCATTGAGACTGTTTTCTGTATGGCTGTGATTTGTCTTCTCCGATTTTCAAGGTAGAAGCACCCCATTGTTTAGACCTGTATGAACCTTGGGGCTGGGATCTGCCTCTAGGGCATCTGGATCTGCACCTTTGTGGCCTGTCTGACACAGGAAAGGACCAATTCTTTGTTGGCCAGTGTCTGCTAAATCTTGGAGGCTGTACCTGTAAGAAATCCTTGACCATTAGCATAGAATTTTCTTTGTCCTCCATTTTCTTTAACACTTCTTCTGCCTTAACACCAAACAAGGTGTCACATTGTAATGGAGCATCTAATAATTTTGCTTTGACACGATCAGGCAAATTTTGTTCCTTTAACCAAGCATGCCTCCTAATGACAGAACCCATAGCAGCGGCCCTGCAGGAGGCCTCCAGAGAATCAAAACCACATTGCAAAGTATGCTTTCCAACTTGTTCAGCTGCATGCAATAAATCCTGCATTTCCTTGTTTTCTGCACATGCAGAATTTATCAACATTTTCTGTTTAAGCAGTGACATAATATATTGCTGATATTTGAGCATATGAAACTGACAATTTAAGGCCCTTATAGCCAAGGTAGCAGAAGTATAAATCTTTTTTCCCCATCTGTCCAGAGCCATAGAATCCCTGTCAGAGAGGGTAGGGTTTTTTTTTTCAGTGGAAGCCTTGATCCCTTTGGGACCCTGAGAGATAGTTTCTGGGTCAGTGGTAGGGTTTTTGAAAAGGAATTTATGAGAGCCAGGAACCCTGTAGTATCTGTCCGGCTTAACAGGAGCTGGAGGTAAGGAGTCAGGGGTAAGACTAGTCTCTGAAAAAGACATCATCCACAATGTCCAACACAGGTGGAATAGCTAGGGGTCTGTGTTGTGGTAGTAAAAGGAAGTCTCTGAGCCTTTTTTTAGATTCTGAAAAATCTTGGCTCTCCCAGTGGAAATATTCCCTCATGGTATGCAAGGTTTCCCCAAAAGGGTAGTCCTCAGGAGGAGAAGCTGAAGGGATATATTCTTCAGCATCAGAATCCTCATAGGGAGGAAGTGAGTATTCCTGATCAGAAGAGGAATCAGAAAAAATGGAAACCTGATCTGAAGATTCATAGTCTGTCTCTTGCCTAGGCCTTTTATCAGGCGGGGGATGGGAACCCCTGATCAAAGTAATTAAGACTTCGGCCATTTTGAGCACCTGTTTTTTGGGCATAGAGGCCTGTCCATGAGGCTGTTGTACTTGTTTCTTTGTCTTTAAAGGTGCTTTAGTCTTTGCCTTTGAGGCTGAAGTCGTTTTAACGTATAATTGAGTAGGTCTGAAAACACCCTCAGAAGCCGTTGCCTGCTCAGTGGCTCTGGACCCATCTGAGGGGGATAGTCTCTGAGGGTCCAATACCTTCAGTATCCAGCAGCCCAGTTGATTCCACATGGGAGTCAGTAGTGGCTTGCAGGTCTAAGGTAGCTGGTGTCAGGAGCTGCGAAGGCACCTCACTGAGAACCAGCGAACCGGAGACTGGCTTAGAAGAAGCCTTGTTGTCGGTTTTGGACCTCGGTTGCCTGTCCTTTTTTTTTTCTCTGCATTTCTTATGAATTCCGGTAGTTGGATGGCTATCCGATGGCATCATATAATTAAATCATCTGCCGAAATAGTGAAATGCAAAATCGTACTGATGCTTAATAGTGCGTTTGTTAAATCTAGCACAAGACTGACAACAAGAAACATTGTGGTCAGGGCCTAGGCAAGGAATACAGTAAGAATGAAAGTCCTTATGATGTATTTGCTTCCCACAAGAAATACAATTATTAACTTTTTCTGACATCGGTCTGGAGCAAGAAAAATGTTTCCCCAATGGGGTACTTAGCTTTTAATGAAGACTTCGGATCTGAAATTCAAACACGAAAATCTCAGGAGTCGGCCGACCAGCACTTGCAAACTGCTTCTGCTTCAGGCACTGCGCAGCAAGAAAGACTGAAGAAAATGGCGTCACATGCATCTTTTATACCCCTGACTCTCTGACGTCAGGGAAGAGGTGACAGCAACTGACGCCGGACCAAGACTTTGGAATTCAGGCCAACTGAGGGCAGCCTGCCAGCAGGATAACCCAGTTGTAATGACTGCAACAGTGAAACACGAAGAACATCAGGAATACCCGACATGACTAAATCATCTTCCGCAAGGAAGAGTAAGCCTTTCTGGTGGACATCTGCAATAAATAAACTCTATAACAAAAGGAAAGAAATTGCTGTTCAAGACCAAGAATGAGCAGGTGCCCAATTGAAAGCAATGTCTCCTTAGCCTGAACAAAGAAATAAGAGCACTAGTGAAATCCTCCACAGCAAACTTTGAGTCCAAATTGGCCACATCTACTAGAGACAATCATAAGGCCTTCTTCGCAACCTCAAAGGAAGCACCCAGATATGCTCAGAACTGGTGGTCAAGGACACCACATATACAAATGCCTTAGATATAGCAAACTTGCTGACTCACTAGGGTGGGAGGTTGGCATAATGGTTAAGGTGTTTACCTTACAAACATAAGGTGCAGGGTTTGATTCTCACATGGGGTAATTAGCTAGGTTGAAAATGGCCCACAAGAGCAATTAGCCTAGTACTAATCTATGAACCTATGAACCTGACAGATTCCATGAAAACTTCACCCCACTGTCCCCCCATCAGTAAATCAGGACATCCTCAGTACCTGCCCCCTTCACCTTATACCTAGGGAACAGGTCATCACTGCTCTCTAAAAGGCAAAAAATACAGCCTCCATGGGTCCCAATAACATCCTAGTCTGCATCCTACGTGAACTCAGGCAGGAACTTGCAGCACCATTAGGCACCCTGTTCAATCAAAGCCTGAATACTGGCTTCATCCCAGCTGAGTCATCCTGCACTGCCAACTCAAGACCTCAACCTGGTCATTCCTTTACACAAAGGTGGAATGTCCACCGATCCAGGAAATTATAGACCCATCATAGGTTCATAGGTTTATAAGTAGGTACTAGGCTATTGGCTCTGGGGCCTATACAAGCCCAGCCAAAAAGGTACCCTGGCTTTTGTCACCCAAGAAAATTATTTTCCTGTGCCACTGTCGAGCAGAGCCACAGAGGTGATCCCCGGGGTGAATTTCCTATTTCCCATCCAATCATCAAGATTTTTCTTGAGGAGTGCTAATGAGGAGCTTTGTTTGATATAGATAGGTAGTTTATTCCAGAGTATGGGAAGTCTCTGGGACAGGAATCTAGCCCTCCAGCATGTTCTGTTTATTGTGGTGACAATGTTTAGGTCCCTAGAGCATGTAGCTTGGAGGAATTGGGATTTCTTTAAGTGGAGCATATCCAACAGCTCTGGGTTTGACATAGCTTTGTATGTTAGGCAGAGACTGCCTCTGAGTAGGCGATATACGACGGAGTAAAGCTGGAGTTTTTTGAGACAGTCTGAGTAGGGCATCTGTTTGAGGCTGGTAATCCTCTTTGTGAGGTATTTCTGTGGCCTTTCCAGTTGTTGTAGATGTCTTGTGAGGTACATACCAAAAGGGGCATTGTACTCTATAATGGGTCTAATGAGTGATGAGTAGAGGGGAACAATGACCTTTTTTTTCTGAATGAGAAACCTTTTGTGATGAGGTGTGCCACGTAGAAGGAGGTGTGCCACGTAGAAGGATTTCCTGACTACTGTGGTGATGTGATTTTCAAAGGAGAGACTACTGTCCACTAACTAGCCTTATCTACAAAACCATGGAATGGATTATCATGGACCTCATTATCAAGGACATTGGCAATCTCCAAACACTCGATCCCACACAGTTTAATTTCATCAAGGGGATGTCATGTCTGCTAAATTTGGTTGACTTCTTTGAGACAGTCACCAAAGCCTTGGGTGAGGGGAAGATGGTACACGCCACCTACCTTCACCTGGCTAAAGCCTTTGACACTATTCCTCACTTGAGCATAATAAACTCTCTCAACTAGGCATCAATCCATATGTTACCAGATGGGTAGCAAAATGGCTCACTGATAGAACCCATCTAGTCAAAGTAGGGGAAGCCACCTTAAGCAGTATACCTTTAACAAGCAGCATACCCCAGGGTTCAGTCTTGAGCCATCTGCTATTTGGGATATACTTTTCTGAGGTACAGGCCAAAACCAGTGGGCTATGGCTGACCAAGTTTGCAAATGACTGCAAGCTGGGTGCTGTCATCAAATATCCTAGTGATGTGCATATCCTCCAAAAGGGTCTCACTCAGATAAATGACTAGTGGCAGAAACATGGCCTCAAGCTGAATACCAAAAATGCATTTGAATCATCATCCCATTTGGGGAGAGTGATGTCCCCTCAAATTTTCACATTAATAACAATGTCCTAAGCATGCAATCAGTCATGAGGGATTTGGGTACCCAAATTGATAGCAACCTGACTTTTGAATACCATGTTGCTTCCATTGCATGGAAAGCCTTCTACATGGCCCACCTCATAAGTAAGGGTATATATCTCATCCAGAGACAAGGTTGTCATAACATCCCTGTATTCCCTTATAAGGCCCATTATCGAATACAAGGTCCCTTTCATCATGTACCTCACAAAGCACATGCAACATTTGCAGAGACCACAAAGGTTCCTCACCAGGGGAATACAGGGTCTCAAACATCTACCATGCACAGATAGGCTAAAAGCCCTATCCTTCTATGCATTTGAAACAGACTCCTCAGAAGTGACCTATGTCTGTCATACAAGGTTATCATGGATCCCACCTTGATGGGATTGCTTCATATCCACAAGTCAAGCTTCACTCAAGTAACTTGCACGTGTGGCCTCAACCTTGTCCCTGACATCAACAAGACTTGATGGGACTGATTTGTGTCTCAGAGACTCCCCCATCTATGGAACAGACTCCCTCTCCATATCAGGAGTACCTCATTACCCCTTTTTAAGCATAATCTAGATAACTGGATGGGAAACAAGAAATATACCCCTGGGATTCCACCCATGTCCCTGATGGACAGGGGCATCAGGTGCGTATTTGTCTAAACATGGGCTAAACTCTTGGCTAGGCTTATAAGGGCCTCAGGGCCAATAGCCTAGTAACCTTCTATGATCCCATGATGCTATGAATCTGTAAGTAGGTGTCCTTCAGTTCTAGGGACACTAAGAAGGATGAATGGGAATGTGTAAGTATGTGTTCTCCAGCTCTAGAAACACTAAGAATGATGAATGGGAATGTGTAAGTAGGTGTCCTACAGATCTAGTGACACTAAGAAAACTTGAAGGAGAATAAATGGCAAAAGAGTGTGAAGAGAGACCAGTTTTAAAAAGGAACCTTCAAGTAAGTGTTAGGAGGGATAGGTCAAGGATGGGTCTCCTATGCCCAGCTTTTCTTGGGACTAGAAAAATCCTGGAGCAAAATTATTTTCCTATGAAGTCTTTTGGGACTTATTCAACGGTCCTTGATTCAAGAGATATTGAATAATGGAGCTGAGAAGAGATATTTGTAAATGAGGAAATTGTGGCATGCCATTCAGAAGGGGGATATTTTCCCAGGAAATGGCATAACCATCCTTGATGATTGAGTGGACCCACTTGTCTGTGGTAGTAGCTTCCCACCTAGCCAGGGAGAGTGACAGTCTTTGGGAAAGAAGGGTAATGGGGCTGAGGCCAAGGTGAAGGGTGCTGCAGAGGTAGTCACAGGTTTTTGCTTCCAGAAGATGGCGTCTCTACTGGAGCTTCCCTATGTTTTTTTTTCAGATTAACTTTTCCTGTGGGTTTTACTTTGTTTCTGAGCTGCCTTATGATCTATTCTAATGAAGGATGTACATTTAGATGAGTAGTTCCTATGGTATCTGGGAACTGAGGAAAGTAAAGTCTGTCTGCAGTCTTTCATGGTTTTACTTTAGTCATGGCGAGTTTAAAAAAGGCTGGCAGCTTGAGGACAAAACATTAAGTCTTTGGCAACTGCCCTAGAAGCATCCACAACATTGTAACTGAACTTAATGCTGTATTTGACTATTTGAGTGGCCTGGAATAATAAGCTCTGAATTTGATGCTTAGACTTTGCTGTGAGAGGGTCTAGTATAACTTTGTTTAAGCAATACAGAACAGAGATCAAGTACTTTGTCATTTGAGCCTGGTAGATAATTGCCCTAAAAGCAAGGGTAGCAGAGGTGTAAACCTTCTTTCTCCATCTATCCATATCCCTACTATCTTTGTCCATAGGTAAGGCATTAGCACTGAGCAGAAGCTTAGAAGGCCTACCTGAAGAGAAAGATACTGTAGAGGAATCTGTCAGTGTATGCTTGTATAAATATTTTAGGTCAACAGGGACCTTGTAAAACCAGTCTGGTCTTTTAGGAGCTGGAGGTTGAGAATCAGGTGTAGAAGAAGTGGACTGAAAACCATCTTGGAAAGTCTCAAGAACAGGAGGGTCTGGAAAATGGGCAGGGGTACCCATCTCTAAGAGGCTGTAATACCGCTTCTGAACATAGATATCTGCATGGAATGCTATTCAAAGAGCTTCATCATGTCTGAATAGTCTCCCCAAAGGAAGTTTCTTTCATAGAGGAATCCAGTGAGAGAGACTCCTCTTCATCAGAAGGGATTTGTCCTGGAGAATGCAGCTGAGAGGAATAGACCAGAGAATGGTCAGAATTGTAGTCCTGTTTGTGATGCCCCTCCTCTAGACCAGTAATCAAGGAGCATGAATCCTCACCACTGACACTAATCTGGGACATTCACTTGGAACAAAATAGATGCACACAGTATTTTCAGATGCAGCTTACTGCAGCACGCATAATTTCCCTTAAGACCATACAGAGAACACACTCAGTCTGTGGTCTGGGTTTCCCTCTCTCATTTTCTCCAGGCACCCAGTAAGACTTCCCACTGGCACAGCTATAGAGTTGAGTCCTCAGCTGAGTGTCCCAGGCTAAGTCCTCCACCACCCTCTCTATGAAACCAGTGATCTGTGTCCCTGCTCCAAGTAGCTGACACACACATGCTTTGAGATTTGATTTTCACACACACACACACACACACACACACACACACACACACACACACACACACACACACACACACGCACGGGAAAAGCTGGCAGAGATTCACTAGCTGTGCCCCTCTGCCCAGACTACTATACCACCACCAGGACACTCCAAAGCCAACTTCTCTAAGGCTCTTACAAAGATACCCAATTGTGCTGAATAAAATTAATACTAATACAAATGCTTGTGTTTGACCAATGTAGTAAGGCTTTCAGAAGAGGCCACAGTTTCAACAAATAAATATAAATAGTCTCAATTTTTTAAATATTCTCTAAAGGACCAGTCACAACAAAACATTTAAATATATTTAATAATAAGTAATATAAGAACATGAATATACTAAATATTTATTTACAATAAACACCAGAGTTTCAGACACAGGAAATATTAAAATAAAACAGATTAATAGATTCACACCGATACAGAAAAACAGTAATTAATTAATTAATCTCACTATATTTGCCTGACTGAGCTAAAGAATTACTATTCCCTAGTTACTGCCTAAAGCAAGGTGAGTGACCCTTTTATGTCAGGTTTTAAAAACAGACCACTGAGAATTCTCTCTCATCTAGTGTTAAAGTATAATTTCAGTGGTGGATTGCAGAATGACATCACATACACCTGGTCATCTGACTTCTGGTTCCTATACTACATACTTCACTAGAAACTGAACCAGAATCTTGCACATATGTGTTCCCATACACACAGATGGGACTTTACTAAGATGTGTTATAGCTTCTGGAAGCCTTAAAACCATTCAACGCTTCCACCATTCCAGGGTAGCAATTGGTTCACTGCAAGGGACAATACAGCAGGATTCCTAGTCCTTATTTTCATAAACATTTTGTCTCTGCTTGCAATCAGAACTATAAGTATATAGTATATATATATATAAGTATAACTATAATATAACTATATAATCAGAACTCTGTTTAAAATTCTGTGTATCACCCACCTACTGGAAAGATTTAAAGTTAGCACTACACCATGTATGATAACCACCTTAATATATGTGTTTTCCTTTTTCAGATGAAATCTTTAATTTTTTTTTTCTCAGCTACTTGCTTCCAACCTTTGCTGTGTGTATGTGAGAAAAACATGTACCTGTGTGTACATATCGATAAACACGTCTCAGTTTTGTGATAACTCATTGTAATGATTTCACTGTATTTACACTTGTTTTTGTACATTTCAAGCTTTTCTCCCGGATCTCCACTGAAAATGGACCTGTATCCAGTCGGACCTTCCCAGTTAACAAATGTAAAATAAATAAATAAAATAAATACATAAATAAGTTACAACCACTATGGTCTACCAGGTAATTTAAATGTTGCTTAAGAGGAATGATCCTGTCTAGAAATATATTAACCCATAACCTATCTTGAGAACCCATCTGTGTTGGTATTGCTGACCCAATGCAGTGCTGCACTGTCATGTCATATGCCTGCAACCCTAGGTTCTACCTTAGAAACTTGGCCTTTTGCTGGCTGGCTTGATGTAGCCATAGGTCACCCTCAGACACCTCCTGACGCTTACTGCATATACTTTGCACAAGGGCCTCCCTGCCATTTTAAGGTTTCATCATGTTAACATTGTACAATATGTGCCCCTGCCTCCTGCCTAGCATAACATCACTGATCTTCCTCACCACTTCAAAGGGTCCCTCCCAAGCTGTCTGCAGCTTATCATGTCTAACAGGAATGAGAACCATAGCCTGCTGTCCCACAGTACACTCTTTGGCTCAAGCATTCCTCTCATACCAGACCTTTTTCTCCTGTAGACTCCTGACAGGTCCTCCTGGGCCACTCCCAGGAGCTCCCTAAGACTTGTCCTGAGGTTTAGGACACATGCCACAACAGACTCCTTGGAGATTCACACTCACCATCCCAGCCATCATAAATCAAATTTAAAGCCCCCTCACCCTATGCCCATACAGCAACTCAAACAGTGAAAAACCTGTGGATTCCTGGGGTACTTATCTGTAAGCATACAGCAGATAGGGCAAATACTTGTCCCACTCTCTCTTAAACTGGTCTGCAAATGCTGGTAGCATGGTCTTTAGTGTAGAGTTTAAACTCTCCACAAGACCATTAGTTTGGGGGTGATAAGGGATGGTCTTTAGATGATTCACCCCACAGGACTTCCACAGACAAGCCAGCAGGTCTGACATGAAATTTGTACATCTGTCAGTTAGTATTTCTCACAGAAAATCTACCCTGCTAAAAAATCTCTAACAAAGCATTTGCCACCGTCTCTATCTCAGTGGAGGACAGAGCCATAGCCTCAGGGTATCTAGTAAAATAATGTATAACCACCAGGATATATTTCTTTCCTGTGGAATGTGGAGTACTCAGAGGCTCCACCATATCCACAGTGACCCTCTTAAATGTCTCCTCAGTCACAGGTAAAGGCAAAGGAGCTTTGACCTTGTCTCCTGCCTTACCTACTTTTCGGCACTGCTCATTGGTCCTCCAGTACCCTGTTACATCGCTTGCAACCCCAAGCCAATAAATGTTCTGCAAAATATGTCTCTTGGTATGCTTTATGCCCATATGACCTGCAAAAGGAATGTCATGCATTATGGCTAGAAGTTACAGATGGACTCTGGGCACTACCAACTGCTGTATTACCCCAGCCTCTAGCCCTCCCCTCAGGGGTCCACTCTCTATACTGTAAGCCTTTGTTCCAGTGTACAGACTTTCCTTTTCCTTGAGAATAAGGTGCCTCCTTAGCTACCTCCCTCAAGCCTCGCAATGTAAGACCTGAGAACTAAGCCTGCCTCAACTCAGTCTTTGTGATCTTTCCCAGTTCCCCTTCCACAGGAATTCCTGGTATCAGCTGACAGTGGTGCCTCACTGTCAGCCTAGGTACTACCACTCACCTCTGCCCTTGCAGTCACTCTGTTCATGTGACTCACCTTCAGGGTCACTACTACTGGGTATCTCTCTCCCTGAAATAGCCACCTCATTAGCCCTGGCTTCAGGTGTGGGGGCCTGTCTGGGTCTCCCCCTGGCTACCAGACCCACATGCCTGTCTCTAAGACTGACTGCATGTAACTGCATGCACACAAGGCACTTCATTATAAAAGTCATTACCTATCAAGGCATCTGCAGGGATATCCTCAAGTGCTCGTACTTGCTTGCTTCATTTCCATCCTCCCAGTCAAGGTAAACCCTCTCCAAATGCATTTGGAATGGGGTGTCTTCTAAAGCTTTGACAGGAGTGGACTGCCCAAACACAAACTCCTCCTCTTTAACCACTTCAGGCTTCACAGTGGTTATGTCAGAAGTGGAGTCTCTCTCAGCAATGGTCTGTTTTCTATCCACTAAGTTAGGATATAAAGTCCAGTGACAACTTGCTATCCCTGTTTACTCCAGACAACTTACCACTGGCTTACTGTTATTCCCACTTGCTGCCCCCCCCCACCTTTTGTTCTCCACCTTGCTTCCATGGAGATCTATATGATACAAGGCACCAGTGGTTACATTTAAAACATCTAGCCCTCGGTCCTGGCCATGTAAATGAACTAGTGGCTTCCTCTGTTGTGGTGGTTTACATGCCCACCAAGGGTTCCCTTATACCCCATGTGCAGCACTGCGTATCCCCTTCATGTGCAGTGATGCCCTGCTTGCTATGTACAGATCCCCATTTTTCTCCCAGTTCATCTGCAGATTTACACTGCCAGTCTGCCAACCAGATTCTCATGTTCTCAGACAAAGGGCTAAGGGCTTTTTCCATCACTAAAAGGTCTGCCAGCCTTCCAAAAGTGATGACCTGACACCCACTCACCCACCTATGAAAATAAGGCTTAACTCAGGAATATAATCATATACACTTTCATCTGCCTTGCGTCTGTGCTCACAAAACTTTTTTCTGTAAGCTTCAGGTGTTAACTTAAAACATTCTAGAAAACATAGCTTTATGTCATTGTAGTTTAAACAGTCAATATCAGACAATTTAGAAACAGCAGTTACAGCTTTAGCATGGAGTAAGGGGGGTCAGGAACTATATCCAAAGCCCTTGGTCAACATTATACTGTTGATCTACTCTTTCAAATATATGAAAGAAACTATCAAAATTATTTAGATGTGTAAATTATGGAAGACATTTACTGACATTTGTTGTTTCGGGGGTCTTGTTATTCACTCCCCATTGTTTCGGGGGTTTTGTTATTCACTCCCCATTGTTTCTGGGGTTTTGTTATTCACTCCCCATTATCTCCATGACCCTAACAAAGAGTCAGCATCTCCCTCTCATGTTGGCACTATTTCTCATTTTTTTGGCCTCCAAATTCCACAGTCTCTCTGTTGATTCTAATTCCAAGCATTTAGCCTCAAATCTCTTTCACTCCATATAGTTTTTTAAGTCCTCCGAGGAAAAGCTGGTGTCCTGTTTCTGAGGGCTGCACATCCTCATCACCAGCCTGGTTGCCTTCCTTGTTACTGGTTCATGCTGCAGCTGCAATTAAGGCTCAAGTCATTTTCTTTTTAGTCGGGTTGCCATGCAACAGTCCTTTGGCTTAACACTCCTTGACCAATTGGTTCTTTGTCAGCTTGCCATAATCCTCTGCTGACATAATTACCTGCTTTCCCTGACTAAACTAAACTAACAAACAATAAATAAAACTATTGTGAAAATGAAACTTTGTATGTTTACCTTGTAGCTGTTGAGAGTGCATGCACCTTCAATGACAACTGCGTACAGGCTACAGAAGTTCAGTTAATATCCCACTACTGCAACAAATATGTGACACCCTTCCTCTGGGCCAATAATCAAGGAGCCTGAATCCTCATCACTAACACTGGTGAGGGACATTCACTTGGAACAAAAATAGATACACATAGTATTTTCAGATGCAGCTCTCTACACCAAGCAAAACTTCCCTTAAGAACACACAGGGAACACACACAGCCCAAGGTCTGAGTTTCCCCTCTGTCTCTCCCCATGCCGCCAGTAAGACACCCCACTGACACAGCTATAGAACTGAGTCCTCAGCCGAGTGTCCCAGGCCAAACCCTCCATCATACTCCCTGTGAACCCAGTGCTTTGTGTCCTTGCTCCAAGTAGATGACACACACATGCTTTGAGATTTGATTTTCAAACATACACAGCTGGGAAAGGCTGGCACAGATGAACTAGCTATATTCTCTGTCCAGACTATAAGGTAGATACTGCCACCAGGACACGCCAAAAACAGCGACTCTAAGGCTGTGACAAGCATACCCAATTATACTGAATAAAATGAATACTAATACAAATGTTAGTGTTTGACCAATGCAGTAAGGTTTTCAGATGTGGCCACAGTTTCACCAAATAAATATAAGGTACTTTCAAAGGTTAAAATATTCTCTAAAGGACCAGCCGCAATGAAAAATTTTAATGCATTTAATAATAAATTATATAAGAATGTGAAAGTACTAGATATCTATTTACAATAAACACCAGAGCTTCAGTCACATGAAATATTAAAATAACACAGATGAATAGATTCACATAGATGCAGAAAAACAGTAATTAACTAATCTCACTATACTTGCCTGACTGAGCTAAGAATTACTATTCCCTGGTTACTTACTAAAGCAAGGCAAGATGACATAAGTGAGTGATCCTTCTATGTCAGGTTTCAAAAACAGACTGCACTGAGACTTCTGTCTCATCTAGTATTAAAACTTAATTTCAGTGTTGGATTGCAGAATGGCATCACATGTAGCTGGTCATCTGACTTCTTGTTTCCATACTACCCCCTTTAGAGAAACTGAATCAGAATCTCACACACGTGTTACCATACACACTGATAGAGCTTTGCTAAGATGTGTTATAGTATCTGGAAGCCATAAAGCCATTTCAAAACTTCCACCCTTCCAGGGTAGCAATTAGTTCACTGCTAAGGACAACACAGCAGGATTCCTAGCCCTTGGTTTTCACAGACATTATGCCTCTGGCTGCAATCAGAACTTTAAGATACAATCTTTATGGCCTACCAGGCAATTTAATTTCAGATTATTTTTCAAAGTTAGCTGAATTGAGATTAACCTCTTCTCTTCCAGTATCCTCTTTTACAACATATAAATTCCAACAGTTACAATGCAGTCTGACATACAGGTGTAATTTGTTTTCTGTCCAGCAGGACCCACTGTTGGTACACTTTTTAACACAAGCAACTTTACAAAAATACATTTTTAACTCAAGCACCTATACAAATCAGTTTGATATACAAATGACAGATAATTCTTTACAAAACTCTAGCTAGCTCTGCTGGTATATGTTACACATCTACTGCTCTTCTTCTTCTTCTTCTGGCATAGCTGACAATACCTCACATTGTCACACTGTTCTTCAGAAGAGGAAAACAGGGTAGGTTTTTGAGGAGTACCCCATGGTTGCAGACACCCAAAGGAAGGAGGTTTCAAAACCATAATAGCTTTGAACAACCCTTTTGAAAACTCTATCTACTCCTTTCCTTTAAATGCTGAGGGAGAGGCTGTATGCCTAGTCTTCTGCTTTTTCTTCTTTGGCATGATGCCTGTCTGGATGGCAAGTAGGATCTCTTCCCTAACTAAAATTTCCGGGATGTTAGGCAGTCCCTTGGAAATAAGATGTGGTTCATTGGAGTTATCAGCAGCCTGCAAGGCCTCAGAAGCCATACCAGACACAGACAAGTTCTCATTAGTGGGCAACTGAGAGGTAACCTGAACTGCTGCAGGTTTAGACACCTCAGCTGGTATCTAGGAGTCAGAAACATTGAATCCAGATTCATTCAAGGTCTCTTAAGTTTTTTTTTTCAGCAGCAAAGGTCAGAGGATGCAGAGTCAGCCATCTTAGACTGGACCAAGCATTAAAGATGCTGGTCTCTAGAAAGGTGTTGATAGTGGAAGGCCTCATCCCAAGGGTTTTGAGAATGATTTACTGACAGATTAAGCAAGATTTGTGATAGAGTTCCTGGCCTAGGCAAAAAACATTTGGTATGCAAGTCCTTGTACTGAATCAGCCTACTGCACTCAGACTTACTCCTCCTAGCTGACATCTAACAACTTTCACCAAAATTGCATAAGTAAAGAAAGATTCTCCAATGGGGCACTTATCTGGCTAAACAATCAAAGCAAAAGTACCAATGACCAAACAATGATCAGTTCAACAGATGCAAAACCTGCATTTGGGCTTGCAAAGAGATAATCTGAGGATCCATGCTCATAGAGGAGCTCTCTGAGCATGTAGCCCAGGCCGGTATGACCCTGACCTTGAGTAGCATCTTACCCTCACCAAGAATGATGCCACAATATGAAGACAAGATGATCAATTTCAACAATTGGCTTAAGTGTTGGTGTCATTCAAAGGGGATCCAATGCCTGTCAGCCTGGGATGACATGCTCAACAAGCCACGATGCTTCGCTAGGGACGGCTTGCACCTGTCACCCCTGGGCTTTCGGATATTGGCAAAGGCTCTTGCTACCCCCATAGTGCCTTTTTAGGCAAGGCTCAAAAGACAAACCCACCTCCATAGGTATCACAAGGGATAAGAAACTAAGAGTAATGCTACTCAATGCCAGAAGTCTAAACCTCAAGATGCACGCACTCGAAACTCTCCTTAGCATGGAGAACATCGATATCTGTGCAGTAACAGAAACCTGGTTCAAGGCTCCCGAGAGCACCCCAGCACTACCAGGTTATACCTCATACCATGCTTTTCGCCCCAAAACTTGGACCGAACCACAAAAGGAGGGGAGTATCAATATTCACAAAGATACCCACACCTCCAGGTTGGTGGCACAGCACGAAGCATCAGAGACTATCCATGTGCAACTAACTGTGGGTAAAACTGCCTTCCAGTTTATAGCCTGCTACAAACCACCCTCCCAAACACAGGAACCCCACTTGGCCTTCCTGAGAATACTGGAAAATATGAAGGTCTCTCCAAACACCATTATATTGGGCGACTTCAACTACCCAACCATAGACTGGGAGCATTACTCTAGCTCCAACACCCTAGCCCAAAGATTCCTAGAATTTATAAACTCAAATGCTATGGAACAACTTGTTACCACTCCCACAAGAGGGGAAAACATACTGGACCTGATCATCACCAACATGGGGACACTATGCTCCAGACCAGAAGTGTATCCCTCACTGGTAAGATCAGACCATAAACTAATCTCACTGGATATTCACATCCCGACCCCACCCCCTGCCCAAAAAACCACAGTGAAAAACTTCTCTAAAGCAAATTTCACACGCCTCAAAACCGAGGCGAAATCCTTCAAAGCCCCCAGGCCTGTGGAAAATACGGCCCAGACCGCAGAATCCTTTATAAACGCATTCTATGAACTCCTTCAGGAATGCATGGATCATGCAATCCCAAATAAAACCAAGACCCAATCCTCCAAAGGCAGACGTCCTGTCTGGTGGACCCCAGCCATAAACAAACTATACAATAGAAGGAGGAAGCTACTACATGATAGAGCAAAATCCCAAAAAGGGAAGGTATCTCTGATCAGTATTAGCAAAAAACTACGGGCACTCATAAAATCGTCTAAGGAAAAATTGCACAGGACACTAAGGATAATCACAAGGCTTTCTTTGGTTATGTTAGGAACCTGGGTGGGAATTCCCAGATATGCTCAGAATTAGTCCAAAATGACAAAAAATACACCGAGCCCACAGACATTGCCAACATCCTAGCTGACAGGTTCAGTGCAAACTCCCCCCCTCCCCACCAAAAGGGCAAATATCTATCCCAACAGAGTGCTGCCCCCCTGACATCTCAGATGCTCAGGTAAGAGCCGCCCTCTCCAAAGCAAAAAACACAGCATCAATGGGACCAGATGGTGTCCTGGGCTGCGTCCTACATGAACTCCAAGAAGAGCTAAACCCAAACATAAAACTACTGTTCAATCTTAGCCTTACTACAGGATATGTACCCAAAGAGTGGCGTACAGCAACAGTGGTCCCTCTCCACAAAGGTGGTGCCTCAACGGATCCTGGAAACTATCGCCCCATAAGCCTGACTAGCTTGGTCTGCAAAGCTATGGAAAGGATCATCATGGACCTCATAAATAAAGATATTGGGGACCTACAGACACTGGATCCTACCCAGTTTGGCTTTGTTAAGGGCAGATCCTGCCTCTTAAACCTGGTCGATTTCTTTGAAACAGTCACCAAGGCCATTGACGAGGGTAAGGTGGTCCACACAGCCTACCTGGACCTCGCAAAAGCCTTTGATACAATACCCCACTCGGGCATTATAGATAAGCTCACCAGCTTAAATATAAACCCCTATGTCACTAGATGGGTTGCAAACTGGCTCAAGGACAGAACCCACATGGTTAGAATTGCTGGAGCCATGTCAGACTCCAAACCAGTTACAAGTGGCATCCCACAAGGCTCAGTCCTGGGACCTCTCTTGTTCGGTATATATTTCTCGGTGGTACAGGCCAACACAGAAGGACTGTGGCTGACCAAGTTCGCAGATGACTGCAAACTGGGTGCCATAATCAACTCTCCAGCTGACACAAGCATCCTCCAAAAGGGCCTCATAGAAACAGACAACTGGTGCCAGAGCCATGGCCTCAAGCTACACGCCAAAAAGTGTATAGTCATCCCCTTTGGCAAAAACAAAGTGCCCACAAATTACCACATAGGTGGTAATCCATTAAGTACAGAAGAAGTCATTAGGGACCTGGGGACCCAAGTTGATAGCAATCTCTCATTTGACAACCACATGGCCAAAGTGGTTAGAAAAACATTTTATATAGCCCACCTAATCATGAAGGGATTCACATCTAGATCAGGGGAGGTCATCGTCCTCTTTACTCATCCCTCATCAGGCCCATAATTGAGTACAATGCCCCTTTTGGGATGTACCTTACCAGACACCTGCAGCAACTGGAAAGACCCCAAAAGTACCTCACCAAGAGGATCAAAGGGCTCAAACAGATGCCATATGCTGCCCGGTTAAAGAAACTCCAGCTCTACTCAGTGGCATACCGCCTGCTCAGAGGCGATCTGTGCCTGACGATAAAGCCATGTCCAACCCAGAATTAATGGACATGCTGCACCTCAGAAAATCCAAATCCCATCGAGCTACGCGCTCGAGAGACTTGAACCTCAGCACTGAAATAAATAGGACATGCTGGAGGGACAGATTCATAACCCAGAGGCTCCCTTCACTCTGGAATAAAATCCCAGTCCAGGTTAGGCAGAGTCCCACATTGACTCTCTTCAAGAGGAATCTTGATGAGTGGATGGGAGATTGTAGGTTTACCCCGGCTATCACTTCTGTGTCACTGTTAGACAGAGGCACAGTATACTAACCTCAAAAAACGCATAGCAAAATTAATTTAAAATGGGTGGCGAAAGCCAAACACACTCTGGCTAGGCTTATAAATGCCCTAGGGCAGATAGCCTAGTATGAACCTATGAACCTATGAACCTATATGTCTTTGTATATACCCCAATGCATATGAGCTGAGGTCATGTGTCAGATGTACTACCTTAAGAAGATAATGCTGTGGTATCCAGCTGAGGATCAGTGGTGACAACCCATGTGTTAGGAATACTGAAACAGTGATATCAGAAAAATGTAGTGCTTAGAACAAATTTGATTCATCAGCTACCATGGGAATGAAGAACGTTTCTCTTGATGAAATCACTTTGTGGAAAACAATGTAAGGAGAAGCAGAACATAAAGCCTGCAGCTCTGAGACCCCCCCTAGCTGAGGTGATAGATACTAAAACAGTGATTTCCAGGAAAGGAATTTCATCTAAGATGTGAAAGTCTGCTCAAGTAGGGGCCTAGTTAGAATTCACAGTACTAGCTTCAGATACCAAGATAGTACCAGATCTTTAATAGGAGACCTAGATAGAAAAAAATCCTTTGAAAAGCACTTTACATAATTTATGTTAAGAGATTGAATGATCTTCAAATCAAACGTGAAAATTAGAGACTGCAGCTAGTTGTACCTTGACAGTGGGGGTAACTAGATCCAGACTGAAAGAGACAGAATCTAAAAATATCTGAAGAATATCTGAACTAAATGCAGAGAAAGGATCAATATTTCAGCTACCAGCCAGATAGCAAAACATTTCCGTTGCTTATATATTATATATATATTTTACATCTGGAGTCTTTATGTGAGGCTGTAAGAATTTCGACTACTTCTCCAGTGAGATAATGAGCCGTGGACATCATCCGATCTACAGAAACCAAGTTACTAGCTTTATATTCAGATTGTCCAGATGAGACTTGCCAGAGAACTGAGTGACTAGATCCAGCAGCCAAGGAGATGACTCTTTCCTTTCACCTTATGGCTTTCTGAATAAACTTAGAAATCAGTGGTAGAGGTGGGTAGGCATAAAGTGCAGGCCATTGCAGTGACAGTGTCCTTAGTGACTGTTCAGGTGAAGGAATCAGGGTGAAGAATTATCTGCACTTTGTGTTTTGGGGATGTGAAGAGACTGCAGCAAGGAAAACCCCAACAACAATGAAAAATCTGACTGGCTACTGTTGGATTGAGAGACCACTCATGAGGCATGTGAAGAGACCTGATGAGCCTGTCTGCTAGACATCTGGATTCTGGGGATGTGTGTTGCAACAAGAAAGAGGTTTGAGATATCACCCACTGCCATACCCTCACTGTTTCCTAACATAATGGGTATGACCTGATTCCTTCTTGCTTGTTTATGTAGCAGACTACGGTTGGATAAAGATCACACCACAGGGAAGTTGGTCTTGAAGTTCCTGCAACATGGGGACCACCCTCAACTCCAGGGCGTTTATGCAAATATTGACATCTAACTCTGGAATCTCTTCATAATGTCTCCACCCCAGTGAGGATGTGTCCATAGTCACTGTAGTTACTGGGGTTGATATCACAAACTGTTTCCCTGTGAATATTCAAAATGACTGGAGCCATCACCTCAGATGGGCTCTGCAGGATTCTGTGATGATGATGATGGTATTTGACAGAGAGTGTCACTGGCATGAGAGTTTGTAAAACCCAGTCCAAAATTCTCGTGAAAACTGTGCAAAATGAACCATCAAGATAGAAGTCACTAGACCTACTCCCCCTCAAGACCAAAGTGGAAGGGCTTTGAAGAAATGTATTGTTACTGTCAGAGACTGAACTATTTCCTGAGGAAGTGAGATTATGGGCAGGATAGTATCTAAATTGCATCCTATGAATTTGAGTCTGGGAGGCTATTGGATTTGGCTTTTGAAAATTGATTGATTCCTAGAGAGGTGTAAAGGTTTAGCGGATAATTCCTGGTTTGGATCAGGGACCCCAAGGGGGCAGCAAGGAGACAGTCATCCCAGGTACAAAATAATCCTTAATCCCAGGAGACTTAAGTGAGCTGCTGCAACAGCTGTGCATTCGGAAAGCTGTGGTGAGACCAAATGCCAGGACCCTGAAAGGATAATTGGCTCCTATTCAAAAGTATAAGAATTTCCTCAGCTCCTTTACAATCTCTGTGAATGTATGCATTGTGGAGCTCTGTTGAACACATCCAATTGCTCTCCATGAGACAAGGTAGAATTGACAGCACAGTGACTGTTCTGAAGCAGATATGCCAAACACATATGGTTAGAAGACTTAAGTCCAAGACTGGCTTGAGGTCCTGAGATTTTTGGAAAACAAAAAGTCCTGAGTTGTTGGAAAACAAGAAAATAATCTTAAATAAAATGCCAACCCTCTCCAGATTTTGGGGACCTCTTGAATGGCTGTTTTTTTAAAAGAAAGTACCTCTCCTTTGGCTGCTTTTACCTGATAGGATGGGACATCTGATAACTGCTTGTTGGGCTGGAGTGCTTTTAGGGAAAACAAAATGTAGAAGCTTTTGGATAAACCCTTCACACCTACTTGTCTTATGTGATGGCCTGCCATGCAGAGAGGTGACAGAGGGAAAGATATCCCAGATTTTCTCCGGAGTGAAACAGTTGGGCAAACCTTCAGGAATATTGCTGTTATCTGTCTGAAAAGGGATCATGGTTTGTCTGGTTTTTCAGACCCCCCCTCTGCCTCAAGGCCAGCATCTACTAAAGTGTCACCTTTACTGCAGCTTCCCCTGTCAGAAGGCAACTTGAACTATTGATTTATAAACATCTGTAATCAGAGTGAGCCCTTTTGGCTCCTACTATAAGCTCTCTGATGGGCCTCAACTTTCACTGCAATGGCAGACAGTCTTGCTGTCTTGCTCAGACATCTGCATTCTGTCTTTACCAGACAGGATTAAAGAGAAATGATCCATCAAAGGCAGCTTTAGCAAATAATGACTTAAATTTGCCTGCAGAGTCACACAGATGCAGCCATGGGTGACGTAAAGTCCACTGTTGGGGATTTAGCCCAAAATTGTACCTTTTGGCAGTGAGGTATTTTGTGAGGTGTCTGCAGGACTGCCTCAAGTTTGTCTGGGTCCTACCACTACCACTTGGCTGTTAAGTCTATGGGAGCCAGATGTAGACTGTGACAAGCCATAAAGCTCAAGCAGAACAGTCTTATCCTGAAGGGGGTCTATGGGTCAAGCTTCCCTCTGGTGCATAAGTGCCAGCATATTGCCAAATGAGCCATCCTCTGGAGGGGATAGCAGGGAGCCCCTTTCATCCTCAGAACTGAAATCTGAGTTGGGAGACTTCTAAGGGGAATCTAGGTGCTTCCTTTAACAAGTCTTTTTTTATATATGTCAGTAGAGGCTTCATAGGTTCATAGTTTCATAAAATGTTACTAGCCTAATAGCCCTAAAGCTGTTACAAGCCTAGCCCTATTTATCCTGAGTATCCCCAATTGTTGGCAGTTAGGTGAGTAAAGTTAGTAGAGGTAACAGTCTATGGCAGCTAATACCAAATTCCTCCATCCGGGAGGGACATGGGTGCCACCCAAGTAGTTAATTTCCAGTCACCCATCTGTTGATCTAGGTTGCATTTGAAGAGGGTCAGAGAGGAGCTCTGTTTCACATGAATTGGAAGCTTGTTCCAGACAAGTGGCAGTCTCTGGGAGATGTATCTAACCCTCCACCATGATTTGTTCATGTAAGAAGCTAGGTTAAGATCCCTGGAGAGAGTAACCCTCCTGCAGTTTGGTTTATGAATGTGTAACATTTCCATCAGGGCCGGATCAGAGACTGCCCTGTAATCCAGGCACATATCACCCCTTAACAACCTTTAGGAAACAGAATACAGTGACAGAGCCTTCAGTGTTTCTACTTAAGATTTATGTGTACCGTGTCATTTCTTGGAGAGAAACTTCTGTGGTCTCTCTAATTGCTGCAGGTGTCTGGTGAGGTACATGGAAAAGGGAGCATTGCACTCCATTATTGGTCTGATGAGCATCGAGCATAATGGAATTATGACATCCTTAGCTCTAGATGCAATGCCTTTACTTATAAGAAGCACCACATTAAAGGCATCCTTACTTCTGTGGATATGTGGTGGTCAAAGTTCAGATTGCTTTCAATCTGAGTACCCAGATCACATACTACTGGGCCTACACTTAGGTGGGTTCTGTCTATAATGTAAGTAGCAGGGCTCTCAGCTTTCCCAAATGTAATAAGAATGCATTTGTTTGCATTTAGCTTCAATCAGTGGCTTTATCGCCAGTCATTTGTCTGTGTTAACTCTGTCTGCTGCATATTAACATCACTGGAGACTCAATGATTGCTCCCAGTTTGCAATCATCGGTGAACCTGGTCAGCCACAGGCTGCCCAAGTTTGCTTGGACTTCTGAGAAATAAATTCCAAACAGTAAGAGGCCCAGCACAGTGGTACACCAATGGTGCCTGGTCTTTTGCTAGAATGAAGTCACCCACTTGACAGTATGTGTCCTATTGGTGAGCCATTTGGCTACCCATCTTGTAATGTAGGAGTTAATTCCCAATTGCAAGAATTTCTCTATGTCTTCCCAGGCATCTGACTCCTCAGAGAACTGAAGCTGTTGTGGAGCAATAGGACTGAGACTTACGGTTCAGGACTGACCAATGTCACTGCAAACGTGGGGGTGACAAGATTAGAAGGAAGTCTCTGGGTGAAGCAATCCTTGGTGGGATCTATATGAGAGTTTTGGCAGGAGGATCAACTATCCTTCCCAACATCTGGAAGGCAGATCCAATCCCAGAATGATTGGAAGACCTCACTGGAGTCAGTGGATCTATCTGTTCCATCAGAGTGCCAGTACCAATGACAGAAGGATACTCTGATCTCAACAGACTGGATGGTCCCAATGAGAGAACTGGAGCCAAAGGTTCACAGCCTCAACAATGGCAGTGGAGCTGAGCCCAGTGGATTCAAGGCCGGCATCAAGGTTACCAGCCCAACTTCTCGGTTTCTGTACTTCATTGCCCTAGAAAAACTAATATATGTAGTTGTCACACACAGAATCCAAAATAAACCCTTAGATAGTCAAGGTAATCTGAAGTAAAATTGCAAATGAAACAGAAATATAACATCCACACTACAATAATTTATTAAAACACAAAAGCAGCAATAAAGTGACAAATACAAAGCTTTCAAGACAAGTTCTTTCTCAATGTTTCAACAATAGTGGCTGCATCTGTAAGCATACAGCAGATAGGGCAAATACTTGTCCCACTCTCTCTTAAACTGGTCTGCAAATGCTGGTAGCATGGTCTTTAGTGTAGAGTTTAAACTCTCCACAAGACCATTAGTTTGAATATAGACCATATAGAGAAGTGATTAACAACTAATTTAGGAAGCTTAATTAGCTAGCCTATGGGAAATTCATAATAGTTAAACTCATTTAAAACCATAAAAGTACATTCCTATATAAATGTGAAAATATATGAATATAAAAATAAAAAAATAGCTAATACAGCTTGAGAACCTACAATTAATTTCCAAATACGTTACACTCTAAGTAGCCATGAAACTAAGCCCTATGTTCATTCTATTTAAATATATAATCATGTCTAACTTTTAAAACTTGTGTGATACTGTGTTGACTATTTAAACCTGGTAGTGCATCTGCTCTGAAATAATTTATCCATTTATATTCTAACATTTCTGTCTTTGTAACTAAGCTACCCCCCTTGTGGATCATGGTATGCCTTCTGAAGAACTCTAAACTTAAACTTACGATCATTCCCTTCCAACACACACGCACGCGCACACACACACACACACACACACACACACACACACACACACACACACACACACACACACACACACACACACACACACACACACACACACACACACACACACATGCTCTTGTTCCCTTCAGCTTTCTGATTTCTGTTTTGTTTCTTTATAGTTTTTTTTAATTTATCAGTCCTTTTGGATGGATCTTGTCACCTTAGTGCTAAATAGCTATTAGTGAAGGGAGTTTTGTGACACTTTGTTCTTGTATGGATATAGAACTTAATTATTAGTTCTGCACTTCAGTTTACATGGACTTTGTTTTATTAGCACTCTTTCTGTTTTCTTATTTTAGTTTGGATTATAAAAAATGACTTGTGTGACATCAGGCTAGCTTTTAGTTATAGACTAGGCTCATAGGATCATAGGGATCATATGGACTTACTAGGCTATTGGCCCTGAGGCCCTTACAAGCCTAGCCTAGAAATTAGCCCATGTTCTGACAAGTCAGCACCGGATGCCCCTGTCCAGCAGGGACACAGGTGGAATTCCAGTGGTGTATTTTCTGTTCCCTATCCAGTTATCCAGGTTGTAATTGAAAAGGGTTAATGAGGTCCTCTGCTTGACGTGAAGAGGGAGTGTATTCCATAGAAGGGGGAGTCTCTCAAACATAAATCTGTCCTACCAACAAGTCCTATTGATGTCACAGACCAGGTTGAAGTTGTGCGTGCAGGTTACTCCAGTGGAGCTTGACTTGCGGATATGCAGCAGTCCCATTAAGATGGGATCTGAGATTGCGTTGTATGCCAGACAGAGGTCACCTCTGAGGAGTTAGTATGAAACTGAGTAGAGGGACAGGGCCTTTAGCCTATCTGTGTATGGTAGATGTCTGAGGACCTGGATTCTCCTGGTGAAGAACCATTGTGGTCTCTCCACCTGCTGCATGTTTTTTGTGAGGTACATGCCGAAATGGGCATTGTACTCAATAATGGGTCTTATAAGGGAGGAATACAGGGATGTTATGACCTCCTTGTTTCTGGATGAGATACCCTTACTAATGAGGTGGGCCATGTAGAAAACGTGACATACAACAGAAGCAATATGGTGGTCAAAAGTCAGTTTGCTATCAACCTGGGTGTTCAAGTACCTCATGACTGATTGCATGTATAGGACCTTGTTATTAATGTGATCATTTGTGGGCACATTTTTCTCCCCAAAGGGGATGATGATGCATTTTTTGGCATTCAATTTGAGGCCATGTTTCTGACATCAGTGATTTGTTTGGGTGAGATTCTCTTGGAGGATGTCCACATCACTAGTGGAATTGATGACAGAGCCCACTTAGCAGTAATCTGCAAACCTGGTCAGCCATAGCCCACCTCAGAAAAGTATATCCCAAATAAAAAAGGCTCCAAAACCAATCTCTGGGGTACACCGCTTGTTACAGGTCTACTGCTTGAGGTGGCTTCTCCTATTTTGACTAGGTGGGTTCTATCAGAGAGCCAGTTTGCTACCCATCTCATGACATATGGATTGATGCCCAGTTGAAAGATTTTATCTATTATACCCGAGTGGGGAAAAGTATCGAAGGCTTTGGCCAGGTCAAGGTAGGCGGTGTGCACCATCTTCCCCTCGTCCATGGCTTTGGTGACTGTCTCAAAGAAGCCAACCAAATTTAACAGGCATGACCTCTCCTTAACAATACCAAACTATGTGGGTTCAAGTGTTTGGAAGTTGCCAATGTCCTTGTTAATGAGATCCATGATAATCCGTTCCATGACCTTGCAGATCAGGCTAGTTAAGCTGATGGGTCTATAATTTCCTGGATCGGTGGACGCTCCACCTTTGTGCAAAGGGATGACAGTGGCTGTCCTTCACTCAGCTGGGATGAAGCCAGTACTCAGTCTTTGGTTGAACAGGATGCCTCATAGTGCTACAAGTTCCTGCCTGAGTTCATGAAGGATGCAGCCTGGGATATCATCGGGCCCCATGGAGGCTGTGTTTCTTGCCTTTGAGAGGGCAGTGATGACTTGGTCCCTAGATATAAAGGGAGGGGGAGGCAGGTGTTGGGGATGTCATAATTTACTGATGGGGAGACAGAGGGGTGAAGTTTTCACTGAGCCTGTCTGCCAGCAGGTTGACTAAACTGCAGCATTTGTGTATGTGGTGCCCCTGACCATGAGTTCTGATCAGATCTGAGTGCTTCCTTTGAGATTGTGGACATATGTGAAGAAGGCTTTATGTTTGTCTTTAGTAGATGTGACCAGTTTGGACTTGAAGTTTGCTTTGCAGGATGTCACTAGTGCTCTTATTTGCTTGTTCAGGCTAAGGAAAGATTGCTTCCAATTAGCCACTTACTCCTTCTTGGTCCTGGACAGCAATTATTTTCCTTTTATTATAGAGTTTATTTATTGTAGATGTCCACCAGATAGGTTTACTCTTCCTTGAGGGGGATGATTTTATCCTGTCAGGTATTCCTGATTCCATGCAGCTATATAAATGCTCATATAGTACTTTGGTGTAGGTTTCGACATAAGTGCCAGTTCCTATGGAGGGGGCGGGGTTGTGAAACTGTTTATACCTTCCCTCAGGAGGTTGTAATCAGCTTTGGAGAAGTTTTTTTGTTTGACCCCAGTTGGTGTGAGGTCAGGGGAGATGGTGGCTTTGAAAGTGACTGCTTTATGGTCAGATCTTACCAGGGAGGATGACACTGTGGGGATGCTGCAGTGGTTACTCATGTTGGTTAATACCAACTCCAAGATATTATCACCTCTTGTGGGGGTGTCAAACAGATGGTCCAAGGCATTTGCATTGATTAAATCAAGAAATCTCTGGGCATTTGTGTTTTGGCATGAGTATTTCTTCCAGTCTATGGCTGGATAGTTAACGTCACCCAGGATCAGCATAAAGGATTGAATCTTGATAGATGTGAAGAGGTCCAGATAGGTAGAATGGACATCTTGAGTCAAAGTTGGGGGCCTGTAGCTAGCTATGATTTGAATAGGGGTCTTGTCAATAGTTAACTGCACCTGAAGTGTCTCTTGTGTGTCATACGGTTTGACCTGCCTGGAGGTGTATATGTCTTTAATATATATATATTGCGACTTCACCTCCTTTTGCTTTGCTGCCCATGGTTTGGGGTTTGAATGTGTGATAGGATGAGTAATGTTGTATGACTGGGGTGCTCTCTGCAGCTTTGAACCAGGTTTCTTTGACTGCACAAATGTCAGCATCTTCCAGGGTTAAGAATGCTTGTAATGAGTGCAGTTTTATGTTTAGACTCCTAGCGTTTACCAGCATGATCCTTAATTTGCATTGTGATTAAATTTTCATGTTGGTAGTTTTGATCTACTGGCATTGCCTAAAAAAGGCACTATGGGAAGGAAAGTGCCTTTGCCAGAAGCCTGAAGCCCAAGAGAGGCAGATGCAGGCCATCTCTGGCAAAGCATCATGGTCTGTTGATCATATCTTCCCAGGCTGTCAGGTACTGGATCCCCTTGGAATGACACCAGAAGATAAGTCAGTTGTTAAAGTCAATCATTTTCTGTTTGTATTGAGGTATCATTCTGGGTGACAGCAGAATGCTGCTTAAGGCTAGGAACATACCTGCCTGGGACACACATTCAGCGAACTTGATCATGTCTCTTTTTATATAGTCCAGGGAGGTAGATCTCAAGTCATTCACACCAGCATGGACTATGATAATACCTGTTGTTGAGAGACTTGAATGCATTGGTTATATGGTGGATTCTGGCACCTGACAGACAATTAACTGTGACTTTATCCTTATCCAGCCTGGTGAGGGGCACCTCTGTGTGTCTCACAATGGAGTCTCATATGGCTAACATGTTGGGTTTATGTCTAGGTCTTAGTGGCTGTGAGACACAGGTGTGTAGACTATGTGTGGTGTGTGGTGTGGTGGGCAGTGGAGTTCACGTGTGTTTTTGCCTTGTGGTCTCTTTTGTTTGAGTATGTTTTTGTTGAGGAACTCCGCATATGTGCATGTGCATTGTACAGGTGTGGGTGGTGTTTGAGGTGTGGTGTTTGTGCTGACAACCTTCTCAGTGCCAGAGGGAGAGAGCATAGACTCTAGCTTCTTTATGTAATTGCATCTCTCACAAATTGTGTTCCTAGGTGGTAGTAGTAGAGAGTTGTCCTTGTACATGAGGCAGTTGCTACACTGTCTCAGGATGCCCATATCAAACAGACTGCAGGAGAAACCATAGGGAATTGCCCATCCACATTTGTCAAAATCTGAGGGAGAGCGGCCAGAGACAGCTAAGGGGGTAAAGGATGGAAGGTCAAGATGAGTACTACTAGGTGATCACACAAGTGCTACAAAGGGAAAATTTGGAGCTGGAATACCTCACAATGGATTAAAAACAGTGCAGCTGTGGTATGAGATGTACAAACAAATCCAAACCAACTGAAATGCATGGTTTAAATACCACAAAAAATAGAAGATTCTAATACCACAGAAATCTAGCCTCTTTGCCCTGGAAATGTACTAAAGATGAGGAACTATATAGACACACAAACTCCTGGACCAGATAGGGGGACATCCAGCTAAACTGGGAACATTCAGGGACTATTCTAAGGCTAACCTCCTACTATTTAGTGAGGACCTGACAACATTTGAAGCCCATCTAAACCCTGATTACACTGCTGCCTATGCAGCACTGTTCACAGAAACCCTGTACAAGCATGTTAATAGCTGTATAGAGGCAGCTGTATCCACCAGGAAGAAGTACAGAACTAACTCAAAAAACAAACCACACTGGTGGAATCCCAAAAATCAATTGGATGTATAACAGGAGGAAGAAAATCATGGCAAAAATTAGGAGGTGCAGTACCCAGCAGGATAAAAGCACTCTCATTAAACTAAGCAAACAACTCAGAGGGCAACTAAAGTCTACCAAAGCCAGATTTGAGGTAAGTTTGGCCTCCCAGGCCAAGGACAACCACAAAACATTCTTTAGCTATGTCTGCAACCTCAAAGGCAATACACAATTGTGCGCAAACCTCACTGTAAATGTTACCACCTATACTGAGCCAGAAGATATAGCAAACCTCCTGGCTCATAAATTCAGCTCCAACTTTACTACTCTCTCCCTCTCAATCTTCCCTCAGGAAATATCATCAGATATATATCCCCCTACTATCACTAGGGAACCAGTCCTTGATGCTCTCTCTAAGACCAAGAACACTGCATCAATGGGCCTGGACAATATCCCAGGATGCCTTCTAAATAGCATGAAACATGACCTATCAGGACCTGTGGAATTACTATTTAACTGTAGCCTCTAAACATGCTTCATGCCTCATAAATGGAGAAGGGCAACAGTCATCCCTCTGCACAAAGGTGGGCCATCTACAGACCCTGTAATCTACAGACCCATAAGTCTCACTGGTCTCATATGTAAAGCCATGGAAAATATCATGAAGATGATCAATAGAGATATAGTAAACCTCCAGACACTGGACCCAACCCAGTTTGGTTTTGTAAAGGGCAGATCATGCCTACTCAACCTGGTGGACTTCTTTAAGGTGGTCACCAAACCAATGGATGAGGGCAAAATCATTCACACTGCCTACCTTGACCTGGCCAATGCATTTGACTTAATGCCCCACTCAAGCATTGTTGACAAACTCAAGAGGTTAAGTACAAACCCGTATGTCACCAGGTGGATAGCCAATTGGCTCACAGACAGGACCCAGGAAGTTAGAAATGGGGAGTCCACCTCTGCAAAGAAGCCAGTCACAAGTGGAGTCCCTCAGGGATCAGTCCTTAGACCACTCCTTTTTGGCATTTACTTCTCAGAAGTCAAAGCCAATGTCAGTGGTCTCTGGCTGAATAAATTTGCAGATGACTGCAAATTAGGAGCTCCCATTGAATCTCACACTGACACAAATGTTCTCCCGGAAGGGCTGACACAGGCAAACAACTAGTGTCAGAGTCATGGACTAAAACTAAATGCCAATAAATGCATAATATTATCCTTTGGGGAGTCCACATCTACAAAGAAGCCAGTCACAAGTGAAGTCCCTCAGGGATCAGTCCTTGGACCACTCCTTTTTGGCATTTACTTCTTAGAAGTCAAAGCCAATGTCAGTGGTCTCTGGGTGACTAAATTTGCAGATGACTGCAAATTAGGAGCTCCCATTAAATCTCACAGTGACACAAATGTTCTCCAGGAGGGGCTGACACAGACAAACAACTATTGTCAGAGTCATGGACTAAAACTAAATGCCAATAAATGCATAATAGTATCCTTTGGGAAGTTATCCATCCCTGGTAACTATCATATCGGCAACACACCACTTAGAGTTGACCCAGTAGTCATGGACTTAGGAAAGCACACATAGATAGTAATCTAGCCTTTGATCATCACATGTTTACAGTGGTGAGGAAATCATTCTATGCTGCTCAACTTATAAACAAAGGTATGGCATCCAAGTCCAAGGAAGTCATTGTTCCACTGTATTCGGCATTCATTAGATCTATCATTGAGTACAATGCCCCCTTTGGTATGTACCTAACCAGGCTTTTGGTATGTACCTAACCAGGCATATCCAACAAATGGAATGTCCACTGAGGTTCATCACTAAAAGAATACAGGGCATAAGTAATATGTCCTATGCAGACCGCTTCAAGGACCTATCCCTGTATTCTGTCTCCTACAGGCTTTTGAGGGGAGATCTATGCCTGGCATACAGGACATTGTCAGACCCCACTCTGATGGACTTCCTGCATATCCATAAAACAAACAGTACCAGAATTACCCGTTCTAAAGACTTATACCTTTCTTGTGATATAAACAGGACCTACTGGAGAGATAGGTATGTATCCCAGAGACTGCCCCATTTATGGAACAGGCTCCCCATCCATGTGAAGCAGAGTTCCTCCCTAATCCAATTCAAGTGCAACTTCGACAATTGGATGGGAAACCAGAAATTCTTCCCTGGTTTGGCACCTATGTCTCTGATGAAAGCAGGTAACCTGTAAATGGTTCATCTTCCAGGCCCATGCTTACACTTATCAAGAGTATCAGTGCTCGTCAGAGATTTGGGATGCATGGCTAGGCATAAAAGGCTCTTGTGGTCATTACTCTAGTAAACACCTATGAACTATACTGTTGAGATACAGCTGTATCTAAGGGAAAAAAGTGTCAAAATTATCTGTCCGGCTGTGTCACACAATTGCACAACAGTCCATGGTGCTGAGCGATGAGCAAACAAGCAGAAACCTACTCAAGGGATGTGAATTAAATACCAGAAGGTTAAAACCTAAAACAACTTTAAAAAAAGCTAAAAAAAAACAATGAGGTGGTTACTCCAAGCCCTAGACCAGCCAACCTTTACCAGTGAGGGACCAATCAGCAGAATCCCCTCACTAGAGTGCAGAAGGGCCCTTTCTAATCCAAGATAGCCTGGAAAATGTGCTAAGAACAAACAGCCACTACAGACAAACAAACAGGCCCAGAGACAACAAACCTGAAATGGGCTATGCTACAGTTACTAGCTACACTATTTTAGGCAGAAAACACTACAGAAATGTTTACCACAGCAGAAAAACAGCAGTGAGTCACTAAATGAAAGCTTTAAACAGAAAAGGAGTAAGGAGACTCTAGGGAATGCTTTTAACTGCGAACAAATCACTTATATGATGCACTCCTTGGCAGGAAAATCAGAACAAGCATATGCTTAACAAATGGAGAAAATTTGTAATTAATACCTTTCAAACAGTGAAAACAGTAACTAAAATGATGTAACAGGCCCAGTAAGGCAGACAGCTGCAGTATAACAGTGCAGTTTGTTTATAGTAATAAAATACAGTAAAAAGTTGGCAGCAGACAATAACAAGTGCAATAAATTGTAAGAATATGTAATAAATAGAAAAATAATCAGGAAAACAGGCACCTTATGGTTTTTAGGAAGCTCAGAAGCCTCTAGCCATCTGAAATCTCAGCACAGAGTTGTGGCTATTCCCCTCCTCCGTTCAGCTCAGTATAACTATTTATGAGGTTATCAATCATATTTTATGATGGTTTGTGCCTTTTATGTACACATTAGTTTTTCACAGGTTAAAGCTGTTATTGAAAAGGTGATCTGATGAAGTCCATTTGGTGGACGAAAGTGCTTATCATAAATTAAGGTGAGTTATTCCAGTGACTAACCTTATTTAAATGTGTTTCTTTCTTCATAGACGAGGAATTTACATCTGAAGTTTTGGACTGTTTGTTACTGTTGCTAAATATTGTAACATTTATGCATTTTTCTTTTTCCATTTTTCACCAATAACAAGGAAGTGAAGCCATTCCACTACCTTAATGTTAGGGACAGCTATCTCCTCTCATCTATGTTGTAGTTTTTGTACTTTATTGAAACATGAGATTATATAGTACGATTCTTACTCATACGCAGTGTAAAGAACTGGACGTCATTTTTTACCTAAACAGTAGCTTATTCTTATAATGTTTGTTGTTTTTCCAGTTTAATAACATAATTACATATTTCAGATGCAAAGCAATTATTTTATGCAATTATTAAAGGACATTAAGCAAATATTTATGTCCTAACAACTCTAGATATTTACGATTTTTCATGTTTTTTTTCCACAGAACATCTGCCCAGAGACTATCCTGCATAATGAGTGATAGGTGGTAACCTATAGCCAGCAATAAATCCAAAGAACAAGAGCAATTAGAAAACAGATCTTTAACAAACCTGTTCAAAGTAAACACCCAGGCCTGTAAAGCACAAGACGCACTCCCACTGAAGCTATATTTATACTGCAGAGGCATACATGGCCAGATTTAACAAAGCTGATTTATCTAAACAACAACAAAAATATTTACAGTCTTGCCCACATAGAAATGAGAACATTCATTACATACACCCAAATATACCGTATCAGAACTCTTACAGTCTATGAAGACAGCTATGTTATTGCCCAAAAGCCAAGACTAATGTTAATTTTAGGTCTACCAGACTAGTTACCTGCCCTGTTGTATGTGTAGTGCTTGCTGTATATTCATCCTTTGACAGGCCAGAGAGTTGAACCCAAGTTATATGCAGACTGTAAGAGTTCTGATTTGGTATATTTTGCAGTATGTGTGAAGACATATGAAGGCTGCCAGCCTAGCCAGATAGAGTTTTGTAGATAATTCTTTCATTTGTAAATATTAATGTAAGCCACAGGCTTGTTCACTTAAATGGAAGAAAATGGTGTTAAATGAGGAACTGCAAAAATGTAACCACATTGCACTCTGCTGAAGGAAACCTGATAAGTCAAGCGTTGTATAACTGTTTGATCTCAAAACTCAAAGATGAGATGTCTAAATGAAGGATTTCTTCCTATTGTTTTGAGACCAGAGTTAATGGCTAAAATTTACATGTATAATGTCCTTTATTTGTCTGGCTTCCTGACCAGCTGCAAGATCAAAAGGGCTGTTACACTCTGAGTTTCTGTTATGCTGAGAAACAGAGAATTATGATGTAATCTGAAATGAGTCAGGGGTACTGAGTTATCAATTTAAGGACAGAGAGAGAGAGAATCAGTCCATTTTGCATTTGTTTTCAGAACTGACAACACCAGCACTGCCTTGCTCTATATGTAAGTTTATTTTAGAACTGTGTTTGCTCTTAGATATAGATAGGAAATAGTAAGTCTAGTCTAGCTGTTTTTTGTACTGATGTCAGAACTTTTCTACTGTATTATTTTAAGTATTTCTCTGTGATCTCTGTAGTCTTGACTAGCACTGTGTAGTAAGTATTGTCTTGTGTTCTTATTATTTATTATTACATATTTTAAACCTTTCAACTGTGGCTGTTTTATGTAGAGATAATTTAAGCTCTAGAGTACATTGCATGTATATAGTGATACTGTCCAAGCCACCCGAAATAAGCCTTGCTGTTTGTCACACTTAGATAATAACATTGCACGGTAATAATTGGACACCCTTTGATAAGGGCCTTATTTGTAGCAGATAGTGGTTGGTGGCAAGTGGTACCACTGTATAGTCTGGGCAGAAGGGGGATAGCTGGAGAACCCGTGCCAGCCTTCCCCAGGAGGTCTGTGTGTTTGTATATAACTCATATCTCAAAGTGTGTGTGTGTGTGTGTGTGTGTGTGTGTGTGTGTGTGTGTGTGTGTGTGTGTGTGTGTGTGTGTGTGTGTGTGTGTGTGTGTGTGTGTGTGTCAGCTACTTGGGCAGGGTGATGGAGGTTTTAGCTTGACCTCCAGGCTGAGATCTGGACACTATAGCTGTGCCGGTGGGGAGTCTTATTGGGGATTGGAGAGGAAGGGAGAAACCAGCCCCAGACCGACTATGATCTCTGTGTGCTCTTAAGTGAAATTGTACTTTACTGTGTGCGTATTTATCCTTCCCAATGTAGACGTTAGTGGTGAGGATTGAGGCTCCTTGATTGCTGGGCCAGTGCATGGGCATCACATATTAATTCTTCCCCTTCAGAGAACTCAAGTTAGTTTTTCAAGTGATCCTTGAGAAACATTGCTTGAGAGGGTTAGGTTTACTGAGTATACCTTTCCCCATTCCCTGTCTTGAGACCGCATCTGCATTGGCATTGCTACTCCCACTGCATTGCTGCACTGATATATCATATTATTGCAACCCTAGGATCCATATTAGCAAATTGGCATTTTGCTGGCTGGCTCTGTTTAACCATGTTAGGGGATTATGATCTGTCACTACAGTAAATTTTCTTCCATGCAGATAAGGCTGACATTTCTTCAGTGCCCATAATATGGCTAGACATTCCTTTTCTACAGCTGCATAGCATTCCTCCCTGGGTTGGAGTCTATGACTGAGATAAACCACTGGGTGCTCTTCTCCCTCTGAAGAAATATGGCTAAGTACAGCCCCCACCCCATGGTTTAAAGCATCCACCTGCACAGCAAATTGTTTACTGTAATCTGGATTAACACAGGGGGTCCTTCCAAAGCTTGTCTGAGCTTCTGGAATGCCTGCTCACATTCTTGGGTCCACACTACCTTATCTGGCCTGTTTTTCCTTGTATGGTCTGTGAGGGGAGTAGCTATGGTACTATGACTGGGGACAAACTTTATGTAGTACCCTGCTGTCACTAGGAATGCCCTCACCTGCTTTTTGTAACAGGTGCAGGCCATGAAAAAGCTCTGAACCAATAAATACCAAAATCCCAACGCTGAGGAGAAGAGCGAACCAGTCCAACAGTAACTCACTGATAGTTTTATTCAAAATAAAAAGACGAAAAACATGTGAAATCAAGCGCTTTCGCCTGGATAAATACCAGGCTTTTTCAAGATGAACTTGCACTTAAAAAATCACAGATTTCTATACTGCAAGTAATAAAATCACATGATCAAATGTGTTAACAGCTTAATTGGTAGGCAAATAAATTGTTAAACCAATGCAAACAGAACAACTGAACCATGCTTATGAGTGAATTGTAAGCAATGTCATAATTAAAACACTTCTATAAAGCAACAAAATATTAAAAAACATTGAAAAACATTAAAAAACATTAAAAAACATTAATACATCATTAATCAATCCTAAAAATCTTTTGTTAGAATGAATAAGTGAATAAATAGAACCTATAAAACCACAATGTATGCATTCAGTACACTTTGTGCAAAAAATGCCTGCAAAAAGTAGTAAAATTTATTGATTGATAAATAAATAAAACTATCTGTTGTGTAAAATAGACTCAGCCATAAAAACTGTAGTTTTATAATTTATAATTTAGCCCTTCTTAATTTTAGGACACTGATAATGCTGAAACTGTCATTCAGGCCTGGAGGTTTAGTGGCATTCAATTTGAGTTGCCACAACAGTTCTTTATACTCAAGCCGAGCCTCCCAGTCCCCTCCTCTGCTGTCCTGCAGTACTTGTTCTAAAACCATAAATCTCAACTGCATATTGGGGCATGTGCCAAGATGTTTATAAAAAGCATTAGTGTCCTTCTTTTTAGAAATTTCATATAAATGCTCGTAAATCCTTCTTCTAAGGGTTCTCTCGGTTTTACCCACAAAAACTACAGCATTGTGTGCAAAAACCCAAGTACACAACACCCTTCACCCCACAGTTGTAGTAATGTTCAGGGGCTGTCAGTCCGAGCCTCGCTGAAGAGATCAGTAACCAAATCTCTTTCAGACTCCTCCGGCAATCCACTGCAAATACTCAGCCTCCTTATCATGGTAAGGTTTCATCATACCCCAAGATTCTCACTACACCTTTCTACATGTATGGGAAAATATTAAGATAGAACCAAACACCCTAATACTGGGTGATTTTAACTACCCTGCCATTAACTGGGAAAGCTACTCATGTACCAACACCTTTGCCCAACGGTTCTTGGAATTCATAAATTCCAACGCCCTGGATCATCTAATCCATAGTCCCACCAGGGGCTCCAATATCCTAGACCTGGTCATTACCAACATGGGAAAATAATGCTCCACACCTATGGCCACCCCCCTCGTTAGTCACGTCTGACCATAAGCTAATCACACTTAACATCCACATCCCACCCCACCCCCCCAGTAAGGAAACCTCTATAAAAAACTTATCCAAAGCCAACTTCATGCTACTCAAGTCAGAAGTGACAAACTTCATGACACCCATGAAGACAGGAGCTGAAAGTTCAACTGCTGAATCCTACACTAAGGCACAGTACGAGCACATCCACTCATGCATAAATCGTGCCATTCCAAATAGAACCAAGATGCTCTCATCCAAAAAAAGAAGCCAGTTTGGTGGTCTCCTGCCATAAACAAACTTTACAACAAAAGGAAGAAACTGTTGCAGAAAAGAGGAAAATCCCAGGATGCAAAAAACTTCCTTACCAGCCTCATCCCTCATAAAATCCTCCAAAGCTAGTTATGAAAATAAAATTGCCAAAGATTCCAAAGACAACAACAAGGCATTCTATAACTATGTCAAGAATCTAAATGGCAATGCTCAGATCTGCTCTGAGCTAAAACAGAATGGCATTAAATATACTGATCCCAAGGATATTGCCAATATCCTGGCAGATCGATTCAGTGCCAACTTCACCCCCCTCTCACCCCCTAAATGGTCCATCTCAATACTGGAAGATTGCCAAATTCCGGTAATAACGGCCACATAGGTAAAAAACGCACTCTCCAAAGCTAAGAATACAGCATCCGTGGGACCAGATGACATCTCAGGCTGTGCACTACATGAACTAAATTATGAACTGGCACCTCACCTAAGTGTCATGTTTAATCATAGCCTCACCTCAGGTTTCGTGCCCACTGAGTAGCGCACAGCTACAGTTATCCCAGTCCACAAGGGGGGATCCACCATGGATCCCAGAAACTACAGTCCCATCAGTCTGACAAGCCTTATCTGCAAGGCCATGGAGTGTATTATCATGGAACTTATAAACAAAGACATTGGCAACCTTCAAACACGGGACCCCACCCAGTTTGGGTTCGTGAAGGGCCGATCTTGTCTCCTGAACTTGATTGACTTCTTCGAATCAGTCTCTAGAGCCATTGACAAGGGTAAGGTGGTCCACACAGCCTATCTAGACCTTGCCAAGGCCTTTGACACCATCCCCCACTCTGGAATCATAGATAAACTTACTAAGCTGGGCATTAATCACTACGTCACCCAATGGGTTGCTAACTGGCTTACTGATAGAACCCACACTGTAAAAGTAGCAGACTCCAAATCCAGCTCCAGACAAGTGACAAGTGGAGTACCTCAGGGTTCAGTCCTGGGACCACTCTTGTTTGGCATCTACTTCTCTGAAGTACAAACCAACACTAAGGGACTCTGGATAACAAAGTTTGCAGATGACTGCAAACTGGGAGCCATTATTGAATCCCCAAATGATGTGGATACTCTACAAAAGGGCCTTACAGAAACAGATGCTTGGTGCCAGAGCCATGGGCTCAAGCTCAATGCCAAGAAATGTATAGTTATCCCCTTTGGGAAAAAAACATGTATCCGTGAATTACCATATAGGTAGCAGTACACTAAACTCCAAAAGTTTGATAAGAGACTTAGGGACACAGGTGGACAGTGGTCTCACCTTCGATAACCACATCGCCACAACAGTCAGGAAATCCTTCTATGCGGCACACCTCATCACTAAGGGCTTTTCAGAAAAAAGGAGGTCATTGTCCCACTGTACTCATCCCTCATTAGACCCATTATAGAATACAATGCCCCGTTTGGTATGTACCTCTCAAGACATCTGCAACAACTGGAAAGGCCACAGAAATACCTCACTAAATGAATCACAGGCCTAAAGCAGATGCCCTACGCTGACCACCTTAAAAAACTCCAGCTATACTCTATCGCATATTGTCTACTCAGAGGCAGTCTTTGCTTAACATACAAGGCCATGTCAAACCCAGAGCTGTTGGACATGCTACACTTAAAGAAATCCCAATCCCTCAGAGCCACACGCTCCAGGGATCTAAACCTTGTCATCACAATAAACAAAACATGCTGGAGGGATAGGTTCCTGACCCAGAGACTCCCCAGACTCTGACATAGATTGCCCATACATGTCAAGCAAAGTGCCTCTTTGGCCCTCTTCAAAAGGAACCTTGACGATTCGATGGGAGAAAGGAAATTCACCCCGGGGATCATGTCAGTCGTCCTGCTAGACAGGGGTCCAAGGAAGTAAATAGAGTGGAAAGAGAAGGCCAGGGAATTGTTATGGCTGGGCTTGTATAGGCCCTAGGGCTGATAGCCTAGTACCAACCTATAAACCTATGTTAACATGGTACAATTTGTGCCTCTGCCTCCTGCCTAGCAGTTCTACCATGTAGTTAACATCACTTACCTTTCTTACCATATTGTAGGGTTCCTCTCAAGCTGCTTGCAGCTTGTTGTGTCTGACAGGAATGAGAACCATCACCTGCTGCCCTACAGTATACTCTCTAGCTTGAGCATTCCTGTCAGACCACACCTTTTTATTTTGTTGGGCTTCTGTCAGGTTCTCCTGGGCCAATCCCATTAGTTCCCTGAGGATTGTCTTGAGGTTTAGGACATATGACAAAACAGACTCCCTATGAGATTCACACTCACCTTCCCACTCATCCTGAATTAAATCTAGAGGTCCTCTCGCCCTATGCCCATACAGCAACTCAGAGGTTGAAAAACCCATGGATTCCTGAAAAAACTCTCTGTAAGCAAATAACAGATGGGGCAAATATTTGTTCCACTCCCTCTTAAACTGGTCTGCAAATGCCCGTAGCATGGACTTGATTGTAGAGTTTAACCTATCAACAAGTTCATTAGTCTGGGTGTATGGTAGGGGTGGTCGTCAGGTGCATTACCCCACAGTACTTCCACAGACAAGTCAGCAGGTCTGACATGAAATTGGCACCTCTGTCAGTCAGTATTTCATTTGGAAAACCTACCCTGCTGAAAATCTCCAACAAAGCATTTGCCATCTTTTTTGCCTCAATGGATGACAAAGTCAATGCCTCAGGGTATCTTGTAGCATAATCTACCACCACTAGGATTTACTTTTCCCCTGTGGAACTTGGGGTACTAAGAGGCCCCACAATATCCATAGCTACGCTCTGAAATGACTCCTCAATCACAGGCAAAGGCTTCAAAGGAGCTCTCACCTTGTCTCCTCCCTTGCCTACCCATTTTGCACTGCTCACAGGTCTTGCAGTACCCTGTTGCTTCTCTGGAAATTTCAGGCCAATAGATGTTCTACATAATATGTCTCTTTGTACGTTTTATGCCTATATGACCTGCAAAGGGAATATTATAGACTATGGCTAGAAGCGCCAGACAGTAGGCTCTAGACACTATCAGCTACTATATTCTCTCACCTGCTAGCCCTCCCTCAGGGGTATGCTCTCTATACAGTAACCCTTTGTCCCAGTATACAGATTCCCCCTTCCCTTGAGAATCAGGTGCCTCAGTAGCGACCTACCTCAGGTCTTGCATTGTAGGATCTGAAAGCTGAGCCTGTCTCAACTCTCTCTTTGTAACCTTTCCCAGCTCCCCCTTCACAGGAAATCTGGTATCCAAAAGTGGTGCCTCACTGTCAGCCTGGGTACTACTACTCACCTCTGCCCTTGCAGTCCCTTTGTCAAAGGGAACATCAGCACCCCCAAGCAGCAGTGGCTCCCCCCCTTCAGTCTCACTGCTACTGGGTAGCTCCCTCCCTGAAGTAACCACCTCACCAGTCCCGGCTGCAATTATGTGGTCTGTCTGCGTCTCCTCCAGGCTACTAGACTCACATGCTTGTTTCGAGGCCTGACTGTGAGTACCTGTGCAGGCACACGGTACTGCACTTTCAAAATGATTCCCTATCAGGATATCTGCAGGGATATCCTCAAACACACCTACTTGCTGGCTTCCTTTTCCACCCACCCCAGTCAAGGTGAACCCTAGCCATAGGTATTTGGAATGGGGTACCTCCTAAAGCTCTGATTATAGTGGATTTCCCAGGCAAGCAGTGCTCATCTGTAAGCATTGCAGGCTTTACAAATGGTTATGTCAAAGGCTGTGCATCTTTTATCAATGGCCTCTTTGCCATTAACTATGATAGGATATACCCTCTTGTAGTAGTTAGGTACCCTTGTTGTCTCAAGACAACCTACTGTTGGCATTTTGTCTTTCCCACATAGTGGCTTCCTCACCTTTTGTTCCCCACCTTGCCTCCATCAATATCTGTATGCCACATGGCCCCGCTGCTTGCATTCAAAACATTAAACCCTAGGTCCTGGATGTGTAACTGGATTAGTTGCTTCCCCTGCTACTGGTAGATTTTGTTAGGGCAGTCTGGGCTTCCCACAATGGGTTCTTTTAGACTCATGGCAGTACTGGGGGTCACTTTCCTGTACAGGGATGACCTGCTTTCTAGGTATAGATCTCCCTTCTTCCCCAACTCCTCTGAAGTAGCACATTGTCTATCAGCTAACCAGATCCTCATGTCCTCAGGCAAAGTGCTAAGGGCTTGTTCACTCACCAAAAGGTCTGCCAGCCCTTCAAAAGTGGTGACCTGACATCCACTCACTCACCTATGAAAATAAGTGCTCAGTTCAGCAACATATTCACACACACTTTTATCTGCCTTGTGTCTATGCTCATGAAACTTTTTCCTATATGTTTCAGATCTTAGCTTAAAGAATTCTAACAAACAATTCTTAACAGTAGTATAATTAAAACAGTCCATGTCAGACATTTTAGACAAAATAGTTACAGCTTTACCATGGAGTAAGGGGGGTCAGGAACCATACCCAGAGCCTTTGGTCAACATCATACTGTTTACATACCCTCTCAAACATATGAATAAAACTACCAAATTTATCCCTCTCTGTAAACTGCCGAAGAACTTTACTGACCTTTTGTGCTTCTGGGGTCCTGTTACTCCCTTTCCCATTACCTCCTTGACTCTGGTGAAGAGTCAGCATCTTCTTCTCATGCTGCCTCTGTCGCTCCTTTTTCACAGCTTCCATTTCCAAATGCCTGGTCTCCAACTCAAGTCTCTTTATCTCCAGATGGATTTTTAAGTCCTCTGCACAATGGTTGAACTGTCCATTCCCTAAGTGTTATACATCTCCACTGCCAGTCCAGTCATCCTCCTGATTGCTGTTTTCTGATGCAGCTGTGATTAAAGCTGCAGTCATATCTACCTTAGTTACGTTTCCCTGCACCAGTCTTTTAGCCTGGCACATCTCAGCCAACTGACTCCTTGCCAGCTTTCCATACTCCTCTGCTGACATGCTTACCTGCTCACCCTGACTAACTAAGTTCACAAAAGAAATACTACTATTGTGATCTGAACTCTGAATATTCACTGTGTGTCTGATTTAGAGTATAAAAATACCTTCAGTGATCATTGTACACAAGCTAGAGGAATTCACTATCCACACCACTACAAGCCATTTAGTATGTGCCAAACAATTAATATGGGGTGTGGATATCCCACCACTGCCACCAGTTAATATGTGAGGATTGTGCACTGGCCAGCAATCATGAAGCCTCAATCCTCACCACTAACACCAGTGAGGGGCATTGTGAAGGATAACAAATACACAGACAGTGAAGTACAATTTCACTTAAGAGCACACAGAGATCATAGGTTCATAGGTTCATAGATTAGTACTAAGCTAACTGCCCTTGTGAGCCATTTTAAGCCTAGTCAATTATCCCTTTTGAGACTCAAACCCTGCACCTTGTGTTTGTTAGGCAATCACCTTAACCATTGGGCCACCCTCCCAACCCTTCATAGTCAGTCTGGGGCTGGTTTCTCCCTTTCTCTCCAGATCCCCAATAAGACTCCCCACTGGCACAGCTATAGGGTCCAGATCTCAGCCTAGTGGCCAAGCTAAAACCACCAGCACCCTCTCTGTCCAACCAGTGCTTCATGTCCCTCCCCAAGTAGCTGATACACACACACTTTGAGATATGAGTTATATACAATCTCACAGAAACTCCTGGGGGAGGCTGGCACAGGTTCTCCAGCTATGCCCCTTCTGCCCAGTCTATATGGTAGTACCACTTCCACCAACCACTATCAGCTACTAATACGGCTCTTATCAAAGGGTGTCTAATTATTACTGTACAATATTATTATCCAAATGGTAAGTGTCATCTATGTCAAGCAAAGTTCTTCATTAGCACTCTTCAAGAAAAATCTTGATGAGTGGATGGGAAATAGGAAATACACCCCGGGAATCACTTCTGTGTCTCTGCTGGACAGTGGCACAGGTAAATAACTTTCTTGGGTGGCGTAAGCGATGGTACCTTGCTGGCTAGGTTTACATAGGCCATTGGGCCGATAGCCGAGTACCTACCTATGAACCTATGAACCTATGAACAGCAAGGCTTATTTGGGGTGGCTTGGTCAGTATTACTATATACATGCAATGTACTCTAGAGCTTAAATTATCTCTACATAAAACAACCACAGTTGAAAGGTTTAAAAATATTTAGTAATAAATACTTAGAACACAAGACAATACTTCTTATTATGCAGTGCTAGTCAAGAGTTCAGAGATCACACAGCAATGCTTAAAATAATACAGTATAAAAGTTCTGACATCAATACAGAAAACAGCTAGACTAGACGTACTATTTCCTATCTATATCTAAGAACTAACACAGCTCTAAAATAAACGTACATATAGAGCAAGGCAGTGCTGGTGATGTTGTCAGTTCTGAAAACAAATACAAAATGCTGTGATTCTCTCTCTCTCCTTAAATTGATAACTCAGTACCCCTGACTCATTTCAGATTACATCATTATTGTCTGTTTCACAGGCTAACAGAAACTCAGAGCATAACAGCCCTTTTGATCTTGCAGCTGGTCAGGAAGCCAGAGAAATAAAACACATTATACATGTAAATTCTAGTCATTAACTCTGGTCTTAAAACAATAGGAAAAATTCCTTCATCCAGACATCTCGGCTCCAAGGTTTTTAGATCAAACAGTTATACAACGCTTGACTTATCAGGTTTCCTCCAGCAGAGTGCAATGTGGTTACATTTTTCAAGTTCAACATTTAACACCATTTTCTTACATTTAAGAGAACAAGCCTGTGACTTATATTAATATTTACAAATGGCAGAATTATCTACAAACTTCTATCTGGCTAGGCTGGCAGCCTTCACATATCTTCACAGTATGTAATGAATATTCCCATTTCTATGTAAACAAGACAAACTGTACTTTAAAGGAGAAGATACTTCAACATGTTTGGGTATAAAAAATAGAAAAATGTAATTTATTGGCTAAACATGTTATCCCCCCACACACACACACACACACACACACACACACACACAATTCAATTCTTGGTTTTACAGTTGATTGCCAAGACCCTGAGAGGGGCTGATATTAGGAAAGAGAATGAACTAGCTGAGACTAAGTGAATGGTTACACTTCACATGGATAAGGGTGCTAGATTTAGTGGTGCTGTCCCTTTAAAGCCTATTTTGAAAGTACAGAGATTATTTTATTGGTTTTTGACCATGATTATTAGTCCTTTACTTTTTTTAGTATGTGCTGTGGGAATCGTTTGCATCCACCTGAGCTACCACAAATGCAAGCAGATGGAACCTTTGTTTAACCTCTCATCTGAAGAATGATGTACTCAGGACTATAGTACCCATCAATGATGTATGTCAGTGTCAGCAATTCAGTCACCTGAAGTGGAAATAGAACCAATAGCCTTCAGATCTTCTAGCACCAAAGGTGAGTGTGCTAACTGTCGAGACACTGACATTACTCAGTTATGCCTGTTGAGGTACTATTCTTACCTTATGATAGATGAAACCACCATCTAGATTCCATCTACTCAAAATGTGCTGTATTAAGACAAATATATCCTTTCAGCTCTCTAATGCATCAGATACAGGGCTGGAGTCAGAAAATGCTACATAGCTGAATTATGGCAAAATAGTGCAGTCCAAGGAATGCAATGTGACCAGGTTCTGATTAATAGTGCATTAGGAGTGGTGTTGTGTAATGGAGTCAAACTAATTAGGGAATTTGTGGGTGAAAACCCCACAAGCCATGTAATAATCAGCAGCACAGTGTGATGTCAGTGAGATGACCTAATGAGCCAAGTGATATGCATTCAGCAAACTCATGATTGTGTGTGTTTACAAATGCAGACATGCACCAATACAAGCAGAGATGAAAGCCCCGATAAGGCCTATACAGCAATATAAATGGGAAGGAAATGGGAGTATTAGATAGTTAGAATGGGGGCAATCCACACAGTTGAACAAGGGAAAGGAAGTATTGAGATGAGGAAGGGAAGCAAAGGTTATGCTTTTCTGGACCCATTCTTCAGTTTTTTAGGAAACGTGTGGGGGATGGTAGTAAGGCAAAGTTTGGGCAGAAAAGATGGTAAAGGGATGGCAGGAGGGGCAGACAAGCAAACAGAAATGAGAAGGACTAAAAGAAGAGGAACACAAAGGAGAGAAACAGATAGACAGATGGAGGACAGCTGGTGATGGAGAGGATTGGACTACATCCTGTGGATGGAAGTGATACACAATGAAAGGAAACACCATGATGAAAGAGAGCATGGGCTGCCACCTGAGTGCCACACTACCAAGTGTTACACCCAGTCAGAGATCTGTGACCTCCATTACTGTCTCATGGCTGTATTCAGTCACTGGTAGCATGATGGTCAAGACCAGGCAGCTGTGTAGCTGACATTTGAATGAGGACATACCCCAGGCCCAATACGGACATTTAGCCACCAGTCCACAAAGGCTGTCACCAGACCCTCCACCTCTTGTACTGTAATCCACTGTTGTCACCTTCTTATGAGGCATCTACATCTGCACTGGAGACACACTGCCAGAGGGCACCAGGGAACCATTCAGCTCACTTCCTGCAGGGTAAACTAGGGCATCCTGCAGAGTGGCCACCTTGGAGACAGCTGGTGACCCAGAAGTTGATGACAAGACAGATGGGGTCTATATTAGAACACTGAAATCTCACTTATGCGAATCCCTAAACACCAAAACATAAACAGCAAACTGCGAGAACACCAAACGCCCTGAAGCATGAAATTCGACATATCGAAATGCCATAGTTGTCTCTTATCCGGCATAACTCCCTAATGTAAATGTGCAGTAGTTACTGACCTTAGGGTTAGGGTGCGGGTTAAGGTAAGTGCATTTATAGTAATACATTCAATATATACTTTAGGGTTAGAAGTAGGGTTAAGTGAAGTGCATATATAGTAATATAGTTGTTCATAGGTTCATAGGTTGGTACTAGACTATCAGCCCTAGGGCCTATACAAGCCTAGCCATAACAATTCCCTGGCTATTTCTTCCCACACTATTTACTTCCCTGGACCCCTGTCTAGCAGGGCAACTGACATGATCCCTGGGGTGAATTTCCTTTCTCCCATCCAGTAATCAAGGTTCCTTTTGAAGAGGGCCAGAGAGGTACTCTGCTTGACATGTATGGGCAATCTATTCCAGAGTCTGGGGATTCTCTGGGTCAGGAACCTATCCCTCCAGCATGTTTTGTTTATTGTGATGACAAGGATTAGATCCCTGGAGCATGTGGCTCTGAGTGATTGGGATTTCTTTAAGTGTAGCATGTCCAACAGCTCTGGGTTTGACATGGCCTTGTATGTTAAGCAGAGATTGCCTCTGAGTAGACGATATGCGACAGAATATAGCTGGAGTCTTTTAAGGCGGTCAGCATAAGGCATCTGCTTTAGGCCTGTGATTCTTTTAGTGAGGTATTTCTGCAGCCTTTCCAGTTGTTGCAGATGTCTTGAGAGGTACATACCAAACGGGGCATTGTATTCTATAATGGGTCTAATGAGGGATGAGTACAGTGGGACAATGACCTCCTTTTTTTCTGGAAGTAAAGCCTTTAGTGATGAGGTGTGCCACATAGAAGGATTTCCTGACTATTGTGGCGATTGGTTATCGAAGGTGAGACCACTGTCTACCTGTGTCCCTAAGTCTCTTATCACACTTTCGGTGTTTAGTGTACTGCCACCTATATGGTAATTCATGGATACATGTTTTTTCCCAAAGGGGATAACTATATATTTCTTGGCATTGAGCTTGAGCCCATGGCTCTGGCACCAAGCATCTGTTTCTGTAAGGCCCTTTTGTAGAGTATCCACATCATTTGCGGATTCAATAATGGCTCCCAGTTTGCAGTCATCTGCGAACTTTGTTAGCCAGAGTCCCTTAGTGTTGGCCTGTACTTCAGAGAAGTAGATCCCAAACAAGAGTGGTCCCAGGACTGAACCCTGAGGTACTCCACTTGTCACTTGTCTGGAGCTGGATTTGGAGTCAGCTACTTTTACAGTGTGGGTTCTTTCAGTAAGCCAGTTAGCAACCCATTGGGTGACGTAGGGATTAATGCCCAATTTAGTAAGTTTATCTATGATTCCAGAGTGGAGGATGGTGTCAAAGGCCTTGGCAAGGTCTAGATAGGCTGTGTGGAGCACCTTACCCTTGTCCATGGCTCTGGAGACTGATTCGAAGAAGTCAATCAGGTTCAGGAGACAAGATCGGCCCTTCATGAACCCAAACTGGGTGGGGTCCAGTGTTTGAAGGTTGCCAATGTCTTTGTTTATAAGTTCCATGATAATACACTCCATGGCCTTGCAGATAAGGCTTGTCAGACTGATTGGACGGTAGTTTCTGGGATCCAAGGTGGATTCCCCCCCCTTGTGGAGTGGGATAACTGTAGCTGTGCGCCACTCAGTGGGCACGAATCCTGAGGTGAGGCTATGATTAAACATGACACTTAGGTGAGGTGCCAGTTCATTTTGTAGTTCATGTAGTACACAGCCCAGGATGTCATCTGGTCCCATGGATGCTGTATTCTCAGCTTTGGAGAGTGCGTTTTTTACCTGTGTGGCCATTACTACCAGAATTTGGCAATCTTCCAGTATCGAGATGGGCCATTTAGTTGTGTAGCTGTATAGATTAGTAAAATGCACTTTTACTGTACATGGGTGTTGTTTGTTTATATTTAGATACATTTGTGTGTAATGCATGTTTGATTAGGATATGGGATATATGGGGTGAAGTATAGTTATGGGAAAGTGTGGATTATTTATTTTGTTTGGGTAAGTAGTACATAGTGGGCGGTGGAGTTGGCCAACTATGGCATTTCGATATTTCGAATTTCGCACTTCAGGACGTTCTGTGTTCTCGCAGTTCGCTGTTTATGTGTCGGCATTTAGGGATTCACGTAAGTGGTTTTCGGTGTTCTAATATAGACCTGGCAGATGGATGGTGAGGTGTCCACTGTGGTTACCTATTACAACCGTGAAACTGCAGTTGCAAGAATACGGAAACGTCGACACATATTGAGCGAACCGCAAAAACACAGAAGGTCCTGAAGTGCGCAATTCAAAATGTTGAATCGTCATAGTTGGCCCTTCTCTGGTATAGCTTCTTAAGGTAAGTGTGCAGTAGTTACGGACCTTGGGGTTAGGGTGCGGGTTAAGGTAAGTTCATACTTAGTACCAACAACTTAAATGAATCAAAAAAAGCTTCAGGTTGGATGGCAATAACGATAAAAAGCCTCGACTCGGACACACAAAGTTTATTGAAATTCACAGGATAAAAGTACGTTAAGCGCTTTCATCTGTAACCAGACTTCATCAGAACGTACATCAAGATGTTACAATTGTTTAAATAGATCATCTGACCCAAATTGGCGCCAAAACTACTTGCGGTGCAATTAAACATACATTGTATATAAAAATACTTAAAATGTAAATACATAGAATTAACTTAATATTTATACCATATTTGCTAAAACTGCAACTGATGTCACAATATAAGATTGTAAAATTAATATACATAATACATTTAAATACTGCATGGTGTGTATAATATAAAAAATGTGTATAACATAAAAAATAATAAAAAACTTTGAAATATATATGATGTCCATACTAAAATGATGTCAGTCCTCCTTATACCCTAATGAAATGCCTAATGATGTAACCCGAAGAAATGGTGGGGGCTTAGGATACACTCTCTTAAAAATCCTATGCTATAGCTGTGTAATAAAAGACTAAAAAGACTAAAAAGAGCATACAACAGATGTAAACATGGTAGTCTAGATCTCCTATCTTCTGCCTATTATGGTATAAATATTAAGTTAATTCTATGTATTTACATTTTAAGTATTTTTATATACAATGTATGTTTAATTGCACCGCAAGTAGTTTTGGCGCCAATTTGGGTCAGATGATCTATTTAAACAATTGTAACATCTTGATGTACGTTCTGATGAAGTCTGGTTACAGATGAAAGCGCTTAACGTACTTTTATCCTGTGAATTTCAATAAACTTTGTGTGTCCGAGTCGAGGCTTTTTATCGTTATTGCCATCCAACCTGAAGCTTTTTTTGATTCATTTAAGTTGTTGGTACTGTTGGGTAGAATTGGTCAGCAGCTAAAGGTATGGAGAACAACGAAGGCACTCAGGCTCTATCGGACCAGAGCGAATTAGCCTCTATTCGCAGTGAACTTAGTACACTCAAAGAGGAGATGACGAAACTTATGGAGCTGGTAGGACGCTCCATTGCCATTGGCAGTATTGATACCAAACGTACTTTGCGGTGCAGACAAACTTCATGCTCTACTAGCGAGGAACGAACGGAAAGAAATGAACTTTTAAATTCTTCAATTGCATTAAGGATCGATGCGAGCACGCAAATAGCGATCCCGAATGGGCAAGGTAGCCCTATGGACAATATTTTAACTACAACAAAACAACGTGGTGAGGACGTGAGGAGGGAACGGAACAGCAAGTATTGATTTACATTTAAGTCCTTATGTTAAAAAATCAGTACGTAGCAACGTACCTGGTAAAACGAACAGATTTAATAGCGGCAATAACAATTGTGTTCTTGATAGATTTTTAAATGATGATTACAACTTTGATAGATACAATAAACATGAAGTCAATCACAATGTAAGAACTGACAGTGTAAATGAATACATTGTAAAAAACAACATTAAGGATAAAATATACCTTTTGGGCAAAAAACTTGTTACCATCAAAAATATAAAAACCGAAAATGCATATTTCAGCAAATGTTTAACGTTACATGTTGTGCCTAAGGGCATTAGGTTTTTTAAATTACCCATGGGACATGACATCAACGATGACACTATTGTTGAATTCAATAAGTTATTTGATAGCTTTGGTTTCGATTACCTCAAGGTTTTATTACAGAAAAATGATGAAAAGTTATCCAGCCAAATTTCTGAAGTAGATAGGTTAAATGTTGAAATTTTGAATGATAGTTTGTTCAATCAGTGGAATGAATTATATGACAAGCAATACATTGATGCAGATAGGAAAGCTACTGCTATATATCAAAGGAAGGAAAGGAAATTAATGAGAGATGTTGATTTATATGCTAACAACAGGGCTTATGTATGGCCGAAACAGCATGTCAGCAAACAGTATTATGTTGAACAGTTACCGAGTACATATAGGAAAGACAATGACGATCTACATCTGCAGGGAGGAAATCATTTATCAAAAAACTATTATGGGGCAAGGAACAGGAAATGGAAATAAATGAACTACACACAGTCAGCACCAACCATCATCAGAGTGGGGTACAAGTAGAAATTGAGGATGCATCCAACATTTCACACAAGGATGCATCCATTTTGATGGATGGTGCTAGGACTATGGATAGGGCAGAAGACAATGTGCATGAATTCTGTAAAGTACATATAGAAAATATAGATAATAAAGACAAAATATTGTACACCAAAAATGGGTTCAACGTATTTAATTATACGACCCACAAAATTACTGATGAATTTTTCAGTCTATTTTCCAAGGGTATGAAGTTCATTCCCACTGTAAAATTCAATCTTGTAGATACTATTATGGAAGTGAAGTTATACTGTAGGAGATTGAATTTAGCATTATTTTTCGATCAGCAGTCCAATGGGACAGAACAAAAAACATATAGTGAATTGAGAAAGAAAAGTATTTTTATACCTCCCAGCAATCCTAACATTCATCTTTGAAAAAACGGTTTGTAGTGACATGTACAAATTAAAAGGAATGGATAACAATACTGAATCTAACCTTACAAGGACAGAACAGGAATGCTTTACAAAATTTATTAACAATAAGCAAGTTAGACTAATGAAACCCGACAAGGGTGGAGACATAGTTATGTTTAATAGTTTGGACTATATCAGTGAGATACAAAATATTTTATACAACTCAGGGAATTATGAAAAAACATCATCCAATGAAATCAACATTGGATATAGGAGGGTAGACTTGGCCTTGGAAGAATACATGCTGGACAAGAGGATAACTAGTGAGACATATGAGTTCTTGAAAGTTGAACATCCAGTGTTAGCCACCATTGTGGGAATTCCTAAGGTGCATAAAAATTTAGAACATCCACCTTTTAGGCCCATCATATCAGGAAGCAGGGCTAAAACATTTCCCTTAGGTACAGCTATAGACACATGGGTTAAACCAGTATACAAGTTTACACCACATCTTATCAAGGACTCATGGACGTTTTTAGCACAACTAACCTCTCAGATATGGAAAAAGGAATTAAGATTTTTAACCATTGATGTGATCGATTTATTCTCTTGTATTCCTAAGGAAGTAGGGCTGGAGTATTTTTCAAACAGTCTAAGAAAGAAGACAAATATGAGTTGGGATAAAATTTGTCTCATAACGGACATGATGGGTTTGATTCTTGAAAGTAATTATATCCAGTTCCAAGGCGAGTTTTTTAAGCAAATCAGAGGCGTAGCCATGGGCGCATCTTGTGCCCCGATTTTTGCCAACATGGTAATGCTGGAATGGGAATCTGAATACATCTTTAAATCTGAATTTTATCAGTATATTAGGTACTACACCAGATTCCTTGATGATTTGTTTATATTATGGGATGGTCCGTTGGAGGAAATAGATAAATTTATAAGTTATATTAACAGTACAACAGAATTTTTGAGATTCACCCATGTTATAAAAGAAGAAGGAATAGCATATCTCGACACATATATAAGTCATGGGGACACTGGCTTTAAGTCATGTATCTATAGAAAGGATACTTTTTCAAATGAATATTTGTCATACACCTGCAACCACCCTAAGTATGTATTTAAAAACATTTACAAAGGCCAATGCATAAGGGCAGCCCGGATGTGCTCAACAAAAGACTCAATGATGAGAGAAATAGATCTAATTAAAACTATGTTTATAAATCGAGGGTATCCCAAAAAAGTATTGAATGATATTAACAAATACATAACAGAAGAATGGGGAAAAAAGTACAAACCCTTGTTAGGAGATAATAACACCATCATAACTACTAAGGGAGATTATATGTCACCAGAGCATGGCCTAAGGGTATGTGTATTGACTTATTCACCTATAGTGAAAAACATAGAAACTTGTATAAAAGAGAGATGGAATCAATTTGTAGTCAATAGGGAGTCTATGTCAATTTTAGGCATGGATACAAAAATAGTATATAAGACAGGTTTCAATATTAAAAAATTACTGGAAAGTACCAAAGGTATATCTGCAAGAGTTAATAAATATACGACCAAATGTGGGCATTGTAATCAATGCAAACACATTAAGATTTGCAGAGGTACCAGATTAAATAACATAAACCAAACATTTATACCAAGCATACATGGCAATTGTAGTTCTAACTTTGTGATATATTTGGCTACCTGTGTAGCATGCAACGCATTCTACATAGGTAAGACAGAAAGACATTTCAAAAGACGTATTTACGAGCATCAGTATGCCATCAGCAAAAAAGACAATAGGAATGCTCTGTACCGTCATGTGTTTAACACAAATGATAACCACATATTCTTGTTTCATATTATTGACAAGGTAGAACAATCATCATATGGGGGAAATATCAAAGCCATGCTAGCCTTGAAAGAAAGTAAGTGGCAGATAATTTCTGATGCCACAAACTTTCCAGGTATCAACGATAACATCAGCATAAAACCATTTTTAATATTGAAAAAATAGGCAGAAGATAGGAGATCTAGACTACCATGTTTACATCTGTTGTATGCTCTTTTTAGTCTTTTTAGTCTTTTATTACACAGCTATAGCATAGGATTTTTAAGAGAGTGTATCCTAAGCCCCCACCATTTCTTCGGGTTACATCATTAGGCATTTCATTAGGGTATAAGGAGGACTGACATCATTTTAGTATGGACATCATATATATTTCAAAGTTTTTTATTATTTTTTATGTTATACACATTTTTTATATTATACACACCATGCAGTATTTAAATGTATTATGTATATTAATTTTACAATCTTATATTGTGACATCAGTTGCAGTTTTAGCAAATATGGTATAAATATTAAGTTAATTCTATGTATTTACATTTTAAGTATTTTTATATACAATGTATGTTTAATTGCACCGCAAGTAGTTTTGGTGCCAATTTGTGTCAGATGATCTATTTAAACAATTGTAACATCTTGATGTACGTTCTGATGAAGTCTGGTTACAGATGAAAGCGCTTAATGTACTTTTATCCTGTGAATTTCAATAAACTTTGTGTGTCCAAGTCGAGGCTTTTTATCGTTATTGCCATCCAACCTGAAGCTTTTTTTGATTCGTTTAAGTTCATACTTAGTAATATATATAAGCTTTAGTTTAGGGTTAGAAGTAAGGTTTTGTTAAGTGTATGTATGTGGATTATTTATTTTGTTTGGGTAGTTAGTACGTAGCAGGTGGTGGGGTTGGCCAACTATGCCAATTCGACATTTTGAATTTTGCGGTTCAGGACGTTCGGTGTTTTCGCAGTTCGCTCAATATGTGTCGACATTTCCGTATTCGCGTATGTGAGGTTTTGCAGTTATAATATAGACCCGTTCACTGTCGCACCATATTCCTTACAGCAGCAGACACTGCCTAAACATGGACATAAATGGAGAGAAACAAAATAATAAACAATAAAATATAAAAATGGATAAAGATAAAGAAGGGAAACACAAAAAGAAACGTGATTATAATTAGTATCTGTACTACATTGTTTGGCATAACAGTCCATGGAGGAGTAAAGTGCTATTAACTATGCAATGACAAACAAAATACAATGCACCTGCCAGTCCAAAGGATCTGGTATGCCACAAGGGTTCAGATTAAATGCTATCTAACCAGCACCCCCATGTGTATGGGCAGCAAACAATACCTGAGTTGCAAAGAGTTATCACAGCGGCCATGGAAGCTGGCATGAATAACCTCAGGAATTATAAGTGCTGGGCCCAAAGGTGCTACCATCAGGTCAGACAGTGCCTGGCATAGCAATATGGTGACCGTACCATGGGGGGGCACAGCCACAGAAGCCAAAATGTCATACACATATGCCACAAACACCTGGTAGCACTAATATACCATGAAATAGGACTGGCACCAGTAAATGTCAACCATCAACCTATCTTATGCATGCCCATTTTATGGCAGCTATAACTAGTACTGACAGGGGATTGGAATGGACAGTGGAAGAATGAAGCTGGACAGACATACCATGATGCACTGTATCAATGTCAAGGGTATAGGGACATGGCAATATAGGAACAAAAACACTCAGGTAAGATGTACAGTATGACTTTTGGGATGGTAGTGAAACACCCACTGTCAGGCTGGCCATCATAGGCAATCCCTAGAAGTAGGATGGATGGTGGAATAGGTCGGCCTATATTAACATGATATTTTACAACAGGCATGTAAACGCTGAATGCAATGGTTAACTAAAGGGCAGCCATACAAAAATGGACAATAAGACAATATTTTAAAACCCTTCAGCTATAACATCAATGGTATATATGTATATTCTGTCAGTCTCCATACCTGCAAATGACCTGTGACCCCCCTCTTACACCATTATGTGTTGCATCCTTCTGTAATCTGTAGAACACTGGGGTAGTGGACTGCAGAGCTCGATCACATATCGTCCTGTCCCTCAGCACATTGACTGGTTATCCTCTAACTCAAAAGGAAATGAAAAACAAAATGGATTTGGGAAGATGTTCATGGCTCATATGCCTTGCATATAACTGAAAACATTCCTAAATAATCACTAGTAACCACCTGTCAGTTCTACCCACTACAAAACTCTGTTTTACTTCCTATTCCTATTGGTTAAATAGGCCATTTTTATTAATTCATATCTTTCTTTCTTTATTAATTTATTTATTTACATTTGATTACTGGGAAATTCCACTGGGCCAAAGTAAGCCTATTTTCAATGTAGGCCCGGGGAGAAAAGCTCCAAGTTATAAGCAGAACTTACATAAAAAATTCCAAAAATAATCAAAATTGCAAGAGGAAAGAAAAAAAATTACACAAGCAATTAACATGAACAATTATACAGAACAGATAAAAGTGATAAGACATTATCCTAACAGCAAATTTACACATGGTCAAAGTACAGACAATAGTATCATGACACAATACAATAGGCAATATGGTATGTATGTAATTAAAGGCCTCACTTAAGATGAAACAATAAAGACATACACATATAGTGATGGGATTTGTTGGGGAAATTGCAGGCAAATCTGGCTATCTGGTTGTATGTTTGTTCTAGTTTGGTTACAAGATTTGCTTGGATGTGTGTGAATATAGGGGAAGTGTAGAGTTGGCCGCGGAGAAGATAAGCTTGGGCAAGTGAGGTCCTAGTGGTGTTAGTTAAGACATTTTTGTGTGTATATAGCAAACCTAGTTTTGGATTAGTCTTTTTGATGGATTGTAGGATGTAATGGTCAAATTTCAGTTGTAGTGGAGTCTGCATAGATATTGGTGTTGTCAAGAGAAGAGAAACTGAAATACATTTTAAGATGGAATAAAGATTTTGGTAGGAAAGGGAGGAGTTTGTTTTTTTTGGGGTTAAGGATTCGTTGGTTGTCAGTTAGCCAGTGTCCAATGATATTAAAGGAAGTCTGTGTGAGAGAGTGTAGGTCAGTGGGGTTGTCAAAGAGGTGATAAGGGTAGAATCATTAGTGTATTGGATTCGTGAAGATGAGGTACAGACAGAGCGAAGATTGTTAGTGAAAATATAAAGAGAAGGGGGGCCAAGGATGAATCCTTGGGGGGACATCAGTTTGGATAGTTAAGAAGGGTGAGTAGGAAGTCTGCCATTTAACAGTTTGTTGTTGGTTGTTGAGATAGGTAAAGAACCAGAGGATAGTGCAGGTGGAGAGGTTTAGTTTGGATAGTTTAGAGAGGAATTTAGGATGGGGGTCTGTGTTGAAAGCTTTAGAGAGATCAAGGAAGATACATGATATGAGTTTATTGTTGTCCTTCCCTTGCTTCTGCTACTGTCTGGGTAAAAGACAGAAGGGCTGTTAATGTGCTATGGTGAGGTTTAAATCCATGCTGAGAGGAGGTAAGGAGGTTTTCATAAAGTAAATAAGACATAAGTTGTCTATGAATGCATGTCAACCAAAAAACCAAGGAAACAGTGTCAAGATGAAAACTTCAAACACAAATCCAAAAAAGGCGCTTGGAAGAAGAAAGGCAATTAAATCCAGGAACTTGAGTCACTCGACTTCCATGAGGCTCCTTTGTAACCTTAGTAGCAGCTTCAGCTGAAAGGTGACATCGTTGAGAAACACACAGTGCCTTGAAACTGCTACTAGTTCTACTAAGTGACAGGCCTATGAATGCCTATGAATGCATTTCTCGAGAATTTTTGAGAGAGGGAAGAGGATGGCTATTGGTTGGTAATTGGTAGGTTTGGTGGAGTTACCTCCTTTGCGAAGTGGAATAGTATAGAAGGATTTCCAGATCTCAGGGACTGAGGATTCTTTGATAGAACTGTTAATAAAAACTGAGATGAGATATGCTACAGAGTCAGCAGCAAGTTTAAGAAATTGTGGGGGGTAGGTTGTCAAAAGAGGGTGAGCAAGATTTCAGTTTTAGCAGAAGGGATTTGAAATAGGCAGTGGAAGCAGGTTTCAGGGAGAAGGCTGATTGGGGCCGGGTGGTCGAGGGAGTTAAAGGTAGTTTGTGGCTGTTGTCTGGAAATGTAGTTTTCTGATAGAGTCTATAAAGTAGTTATATAGTAGTTGCATATATAAAGTAGTTATATAAAGTATATAAAGTAGTTATATAGTAGTGTATGTATATATATATATTTATTGAAAATGCACTTTCACAAAAGAAAAAAAAAACAAACACGCCATAAAACAAATAAAACAGTGTTCACATTTATGCAGGGGGGCAAGCCTCCTGCAACCCCCAATGTGGGGGGCTATTTCCTCCACACACACCCTACTTTAATATTCTCACGCCAAGATTGCACTATAGTGGGGAAAAGGGAATATTCCCTTATCCCCACTGTTCTGTGATCTAAGCAACAGTTTGCGTAGTTGTACAATCAACAGTACAGTTGATGTACAACTAAATCTTCATGCAAACAACTGTTTGCTTACTTATCTTTCAGCAAAAATGCACTTTCACGAAAGTGAGATCGATCATGTATGTTTTGATGAAACGTACTTTCAATCATAAGACCAGGACCCATATATATAAGTTATATAATAGAAGTATATATATATATATATATATATATATATATATATATATATATAAAACATAGGGAGGAAGGCATGAGAGGAAGAGTTAGTAATAGAATAGTGCAGTGGGATGGAAGAAGGTAAAGGAGGAAAGAGGAAGAAAGAGGCAGGGAGGGAATAGTAAGTGGGGGGCAGTAATTATAAGTGAAAGAGATAGGAGAGGAGGACGATGAATAGCTGAAGAGAGGAAAGAGAAAAGGGGCTAGAGTTGTGAGAGAGCAACAAAATAAATAACGTTTATAGGAAATATCTGGAAAACATGCTGGAGCAGGAACTGGAATATAAACAGATTAGGATCATTTGGTATGCTAAGTAATGGCAGAAGAAGAAATAGAGCAATGTCACATCCAGTTGGAGAGGAGAAGGTTGTGTAGTGTTGTTTTGAAGTTAAGAGGACTTTGTTATAGATGGATATAAGAAGGTACATTATTCCATTTTCTGGCAATGTTCCAAGAGTATAATAACTGGCCTGCAGGTAATTTAGGTTTATGAATGGTGGTGTTGCATGATGTCATTTCTTTAGGTTGCTAGATCTATGACTACACTGTTCACCAGAGCAGCTGACCAGTATCTTGGTAAGGCAATGTTTGGCATCCACTTTGCATTGGAGACCTTCAAAAGAGTCCTGCAGCAGATGATTCTGGTGTTCCCTATGTAGGAGGTAAATAAAGATGTTTATTTCTTTCCTGCATGATGTGGGAGCCCTTCCAATCTCAGCACAATCAGAAGTCATGTGACCACATCAGAGGTTACAGTCATTAGAAAATAAGCAGATGTATGCCGATGCATCATGGGGGCATCATGTGACATATGCAAGCAGCAGGGCAGAGCCCATTGCTAACATGTAAATGAGCATTACTAAATGTCATTCCAAGGTGCTGTTTGCAGCATGAAAGACACACTGGTATAACTGTATGAACCCTGTACAATATGTTTCCCTGTCCATGGTTGCATTATAACACGTCTAATGGCCTTGAAGCTCATTAATACACCCATGGCCCCAAGGGGGTGGTCACGGACTTGATTGTGCATGCCCACTTCATTTCACAGTCAGTTAAGTGTGTGCATATTCAGGCATGGACATCACAGCACAGTCAAAGGCTGATAGACATTACATTAAATGGGTGAAGTGGAGACATTTACCTTTAAGTGCTTCATTAACATAATTGCCATGGTACAAGAACCAGAACTGCATGACAGTTATAACCATGGGCTTTGCAGTGCTCATCATACTATGGAAATTTGTTGGAATTGGAATTCACTCAAGAGAAGACCACTCTTTTCAACTGCTTTGGTAAAAGTGCATAAGGCAGCATTACGTGGGAAAATGTGTGGTTAACTGTAGTAAACATTCGCAGTTAGAGAAAGATTCCTACACATCTAGCTGCTGATGGAGGGATGGAGGGTGCAGGAAGGCATGTAATGGAGCTCTGCAGCACACTACGCCAGTGCTTTACAGATTACAGAAGGATGTAGCACATGACAGGGTGAGGGACACAAGCCATATGCAGGAATGGGGACTGACTACACAAATGCAGATTCCATAGGCATCTGCAAACAGCTGTGGAAGGAGCACAGAGACTTACATTCATTGATGGATGCTCAGGACTGGGACTTAGGTATGGACAGCAGTGACCCACCTAGGCATACTGCCCAACCTGCAGACATTTGAAAACATGTACAGAGGCCCATGAAACATAGGTGCATCCAGCCAAAAATCTGGATATGTCATTAGAATAAAATTTGAATAGCAAATAGCACATAACTCTTCCCGCTTAAAGTAGGAATTTGGGATACTACTCAAAAACACATTTAAAAAAGGGATTGGCACGAATGATAGAACAATGCAAGCATATCAAAGAAACAGTGTAAAATCTGACCGTAATTAACTGTATTGTAAAATTCTACTATACAAGGTGATTCATTTTTGCTTCTGAAAAGTGGAGATGTAAGATGTGTCCTCTTCTTTTAAATTATTGGAAGCACTAGTACGTTGTCCATATAGTGCGGTTTTCTGTGCACTAGAGAGATTTAAAAGCAGGTATGATGAAGGGATTCAGAAAATTATATGAAGGGACAAATAAAGTGTAAATATAGGGACATACTTCCAAAAATAGGTACATCATCTGCAGAGGTAAATCAGGGCTACAAATAGGGATGTTCCTCCAAAATAGGGACAGTTGAGAGATCTGTAACCTAGACAGTAGCTATGGGATGGTGTGAGGTACAGTATGACCACATATGCACCACTAGCAACACTGTGCCACAATGTATACTAAATGTGTATTTCTATCATGTATGGAATGTAATGGACAATCTGAGGTGGGAGCAGAATGCAAAATTAACCAATACTAGACTGATGTGGAAATGTGAAGCTTATGATGACCTTGTTTTATGGGGGTTCAGGCATGCACAGGCATCTGATACAGTGTGCATGCCACAATGCAATCCATTCCCAAGCTGCTCTACTGGGATGCTGTGGAGACCTATCCTATGATAGTAGTGTCTGCTAGGGGTTGTATCCAATGATGGCATGGCAACATCATGGGTGACTGCGCACCAAAGCAAGTGCTGTGTATATGATGTTGCCCAACTGGCTGTAGCTGTATGTCCACATTTACAGATTATAGTAAAACACCAAGGAAAGAAAGTGCCTTGAGAAATTTTCCCAGGCAGAGACAAATACCATTCTAGACCCTCCATGATCATGGAGAGTAGATACTAGAAACAAATAAAAGCAACCACCTCTTCTGTGGCTATGTGTGGTACGAGCTTGTGATAGACTTGAATGTGGTTGATGGCCACAACAGGCTCACTGAAGGGCCACCAACATAATCCTGCATGCTTGACATACCTATGACATTGCACAGGAGAAAAAGGCCATGTGTGAGAGTCCACTATCACAGAGCACCCTGACTGCCATAAAGAAGTTCCTGCTGTCCCTATCTGGGAAGTCAGAACTGACTTTGTTAATTTGGTGGAAACCTAGATGTGGGAGCAGGGTTGGATACACCTTCCTTCATCTCTTGGTGATTGACAATGATGGTATTAATGCATATTCTTTATGCTGGACCACATTGGTATTACTAAAACCAAAAACACCAAATGATACAAGATGATGCCAACTGTACAACCAGGAAAACCAAAGGAACAACATTTGGTGTTTTCAGTTTTAGTTGTTTGATATCACTCAATGGCTGAAGCAGCAAGAGATCCCTTATTAGATGTTTCCTTACGTCCTACCCCAGGGACTACCGACTCCAGTTTGTTGCAAATCCTATTGAACACTATGGGAGACATACAGAAGTCCCTTGGTGTTTTGGTTAAGAATCAAAATGGGTCTTGCTTCAGAAATTATGAGTATTTGAGCTCTGAAGAAGATCAAGTTACTGTAATAGAAGCAATAACATCTGGGGGTTGTTCTCCACAAGAAGGATTTAATATTGAATATAAGGATGTTACTTCCATAATGAACAGTAAATATGACCCATTTCAAAGTGGGAGATGAAATAATGGATCTTCCAATACTGGTGAATACAAGAAATGATTGTGATGAACTTGGCAAATTGCTGAAAAAATATAAAACTTTGGATCTAGAAAACAAATATTTTGAATGTTGCATTGAGTTGAAGATAGTACTTAAGGGGCTGTATTTTTTTTAAGTGTCCCAATGGGGTCACAGCATCTTACCCTTTTTATTACATTAACCGAGTTCTTCAACAATGCTGGTATTGAAATTTTAAAACTGTTAATTAAAAATAATTCAGCTGCAATGAGAATTATCAAAGAATATATTATAAGGATGAATCAAGTTGTTCATAGTGAGTTTTTAAATAAATCAGAAAGCTGAACTGAGTATAATTTTGTTTTGGGACAATTAGAATGGTATGAAAATATAATTTCCTTTCGCAAAAACAAGTTACAGAGGGATGTATTATCATATGAAAACTGTAGAGCTTACTCATTTTTTGATCCTGGTTTTAAGAATAATTTATAAAAGAGATCAACAAACAAGAGTGGCTACAACTTTAAGAAACACATGGCTTTTCCCATAGAAGATCAGGTTCATAGGTTCATACTCAGCTATTTGCCCTAGGGCATTTATAAGCCTAGCCAGAGTGTGTTTGGCTTTCACCACCCATTTTAAATTAATTTTGCTATGCCCTTTTTCGAGGTTAGTATACTGTGCCTCTGTCTAACAGTGACACAGAAATGATACCCGGGGTAAACCTACGATCTTCCATCCACTCATCAAGATTCCTCTTGAAGAGAGTCAATGACGGACTCTGTCTAACCTGGACTGGGATTTTATTCCAGAGTGAAGGGAGCCTCTGGGTTATGAATCTGTCCCTCCAGCATGTCCTATGTATTTCAGTGCTGAGGTTCAAGTCTCTCGAGCACGTAGCTTGATGGGATGTGGATTTTCTGAGGTGCAGCATGTCCATTAATTCCGGGTTGGACATGGCTTTATACGTCAGGTACAGATCACCTCTGAGCAGGCGGTATGCCACTGAGTAGAGCTGGAGTTTCTTTAACCGGGCAGCATATGGCATCTGTTTGAGCCCTTTGATCCTCTTGGTGAGGTACTTTTGGAGTCTTTCCAGTTGCTGCAGGTGTCTGGTAAGGTACATCCCAAAAGGGGCATTGTACTCAATTATGGGCCTGATGAGGGATGAGTAAAGAGGCACGATGACCTCCCCTGATCTAGATGTGAATCCCTTCATGATTAGGTGGGCTATATAAAATGTTTTTCTAACCACTTTGGCCACATGTTTGTCAAATGAGAGATTGCTATCAACTTGGGTCCCCAGGTCCCTAATTACTTCTTCTGTACTTAATGGATTATCACCTATGTGGTAATTTGTCGGCACTTTGTTTTTGCCAAAAGGGATGACTATACACTTTTTATCGTTTAGCTTGAGGTCATGGCTCTGGCACCAGTTGTCTGTTTCTATGAGGCCCTTTTGGAGGATGCTTGTGTCGGCTGGAGAGTCGATTATGGCGCCCAGTTTGCAGTCATCTGTGAAGTTGGTCAGCCACAGTCCTTCTGTGTTGGCCTGTACTTCCGAGAAATATATACTGGACAAGAGAGGTCCCAGGACTGAGCCTTGTAACTGGTTTGTAGTCTGACATGGCTCCAGCAATTCTAACCATGTGGGTTCTGTCCTTGAGCCAGTTTGCAACCCATCTAGTGACATAGGGGTTTATATTTAAGCTGGTGAGCTTATCTATAATGCCTGAGTGGAGTATTGTATTGCAGGCTTTTGTGAGGTCCAGGTAGGCTGTGTGGACCACCTTACCCTCGTCAATGGCCTTGGTGACTGTTTCAAAGAAATCGACCAGGTTTAAGAGGCAGGATCTGCCCTTAACATAGCCGAACTGGGTAGGATCCAGTGTCTGTAGGTCCCCAATATCTTTATTTATGAGGTCCATGATGATCCTTTCCATAGCTTTGCAGACCAAGCTAGTCAGGCTTATGGGGCGATAGTTTCCAGGATCCATTGAGGCACCACCTTTGTGGAGAGGGACCACTGTTGCTGTACACCACTCTTCGGGTACATATCCTGTAGTAAGGCTGAGATTGAACAGTAGTTTTATGTTTGGGTTTAGCTCTTCTTGGAGTTCATGTAGGACGCAGCCCGGGACACTGTCTGGTCCCATTGATGCTGTGTTTTTTGCTTTGGAGAGGGTGGCTCTTACCTGAGCATCTGAGATGTCAGGGGGGCAGCACTCTGCTGGGATAGATATTTGCCCTTTTTTGTGGGGGGGGGGGGAGTTTGTGCTGAACCTGTCAGCTAGGATGTTGGCAATGTCTGTGGGTTCGGTGTATTTTTTTTCATTTTGGACTAATTCTGAGCATATCTGGGAATTCCCACCCAGGTTCCTAACATAACTAAACAAAGCCTTGTGATTATCCTTAGTGTCCTGTGCAATTTTTCTCTCAAAGCTGGCCTTAGACGATTTTATGAGTGCCCGTAGCTTTTTGCTAATACTGATCAGAGATGCCTTCCCTTTTTGGGATTTTGCTCTATCATGTAGTAGCTTCCTCCATCTATTGTATAGTTTGTTTATGGCTGGGGTCCACCAGACAGGACGCCTGCCTTTGGAGGATTGGGTCTTGGTTTTGTTTGGGATTGCATGATCTATGCATTCCTGAAGGCGTTCTTAGAATGCATTTATAAAGGATTCTGCGGTGTGGGCTGTATTTTCCACAGGCCCGGGGGCTTTGAAGGATTCCACCTCGGTTTTGAGGAGTGTGAAATTTGCTTTAGAGAAGTTTTTCACTGTGGTTTTCTGGGCAGGGGCTGGGGTTGGGATGTGAATATCTAGTGAGATTAGTTTATGGTCTGATCTTACCAGTGAGGGATACACTTCTAGTCTGGAGCATAGAGTCCCCATGTTGGTGATGATCAGGTCCAGTATGTTTTCCCCTCTTGTGGGAGTGGTAACAAGCTGTTCCATAGCATTTGAGTTTATAAATTCTAGGAACCTTTGGGCTAGGGTGTTGGAGCTAGAGTAATGCTCCCAGTCTATGTTTGGGTAGTTGAAGTCACCCAATATAATGGTGTTAGGAGAGACCTTCATATTTTCTAGTGTTCTCAGGAAGGCTGAGTGGGGTTCCTGGGTTTGGGAGGGTGGCCTGTAGCATGCTATAAACTGGAAGGCAGTTTTACCCACTGTTAGTTGCACATGGATAGTCTCTGATACTTCATGCTGTGCCACCAACCTGGAGGTGTGGGTATCTTTGACGAATATTGATACTCCCCCTCCTTTTGTGGTTCGGTCCAAGTTTTGGGGCTGAAAAACATGGTATGAGGTATAACCTGGTAGTGCTGGGGTGCTCTCGGGAGCCTTGAACCAGGTTTCTGTTACTGCACAGATATCGATGTTCTCCATGCTAAGGAGAGTTTCGAGTGCATGCATCTTGAGGTTTAGACTTCTGGCATTGAGTAGCATTACTCTTAGTTTCTTATCCCTTGTGATACCTATGGAGGTGGGTTTGTCTTTTGAGCCTTGCCTAAAAAAGGCACTATGGTAGCTTCCTCCTTCTATTCTATAGTTTGTTTATGGCTGGGGTCCACCAGACAGGACGTCTGCCTTTGGAGAATTGGGTCTTAGTTTTATTTGGGATTGCATGATCCATGCATTCCTGAAGGTGTTCATAGAATGCGTTTATAAAGGATTCTGTGGTCTGGGCCGTATTTTCCACAGGCCCGTGGGCTTTGAAGGATTCCACCTCAGTTTTGAGGAGTGTGAAATTTGCTTTAGAGAAGTTTTTCACTGTGGTTTTCTGGGCAGGGGGTGGGGTCGGGATGTGAATATCCAGTGAGATTAGTTTATGGTCTGATCTTACCAGTGAGGGATACACTTCTGGTCTGGGGCATAGAGTCCCCATGTTGGTGATGATCAGGTCCAGTATGTTTTCCCCTCTTGTGGGAGTGGTAACAAGTTGTTCCATAGCATTTGAGTTTATAAATTCTAGGAACTTTTGGACTAGGGTGTTGGAGCTAGAGTAATGTTCCCAGTCTATGTTTGGGTAGTTGAAGTCACCCAATATAATGGTGTTTGGAGAGACCTTCATATTTTCCAGTGTTCTCAGGAAGGCTGAGTGGGGTTCCTGGGTTTGGGAGGGTGGTCTGTAGCAGACTATAAACTGGAAGGCAGTTTTACCCACTGTTAGTTGCACATAGATAGTCTCTGATGCTTCGTGCTTGTGCCACCAACCTGGAGGTGTGGGTATCTTTGACAAATATTGATACTCCCCCTCCTCTTGTGGTTCGGTCTGAGTTTTGAGGCCAAAAAGCATGGTATGAGGTATAACCTGGTAGTGCTGGGGTGCTCTCGGGAGCCTAGAACCAGGTTTCTGTTACTGTACAGATATCGATGTTCTCCATACTGAGGAGAGCCTCGAGTGTGTGCATCTTGAGGTTTAGACTTCTGGCATTGAGCAGCATTACCCTTAGTTTCTTTTTCCTTGTGTTGTCTAAGGAGGTGGGTTTGTCTTTTGAGCCTTGCCTAAAAAAGGCACTATGGGGGTAGCAAGAGCCTTTGCCAATATCCGAAAGCCCAGGGGTGACAGGTGCAAGCCGTCCCTAGCGAAGCATTGTGGCTTTTCGAGCATGTCATCCCAGGCTGACAGACACTGAATCCCCTTTGAGTGACACCAATACTTTAGCCAGTTGTTGAAATTGATCATTTTGTCTTCATATTGTGGCATCATTCTTGGTGAGGGTAAGATGCTACTCAAGGTCAGGGTTATACCGGCCTGGGATACATGCTCAGAGAGCTCCTCTATGTCTCTTTTCATGTAGTCCAGGGAGGTACATCTCAGGTCATTCACACTAGCATGGACAATGACTGAGTCATATTTGTACTTGCCTTGGAGTGACCTGAGTGCTTGTGTTATGTGGCGGATCCTAGCGCCCAACAGGCAGCTCACCATGACTTTCTCCTTGTTCAGCCTGGTGAGTGGGACATCAATGTGCCTGACAATAGAGTCACCTATTACAAGTGTATCAGGTGTGCTGTTTAGCCTTAAGGGCTGTGACTGTTCGGCACACTGACTTTGTGAACTATGTGATACGTGGGTATTGTTGTGGGGTAGCAGTTGCTTGGATGTCTGCTTTGGAGGTCTCTGTTGCTTGGGCAGATTTGTATTTAGAGCCTCCGAGTATGTTTTTGTGTGTTTATGTGTTTGGTTTGCTGTTGTGATAGGTCTATGTGAGACTGGATTTGTGGTGTGTGTGATTACCTTCTCCTCCAGACTGACCATGCCAGTACTATGCTGAGAGAGCTCAGCCTCCAGTTTGGCTATATAGTTGCATCTCTCACATATATTTGAGCTTGTTGGGAGGAGAGGGTTGTCTGTATACATAAGGCAGTTGTAACATTGCCTCAAGATTCCCATATTCACCAGCTGACTGGAGAGTAAACCTGAAACTGACTTTTGGACATGCCAGAATAGTATAAGGAACTACTTACAGACTGGTCAGAAAGGACCAATAGGGAGCCAAGTACTTAAAGGAAGTATAAGAGGGTGTAGTGCTTTAGTTTATTAGTGCTTACTTATAAGACACTTATCCTAGCTACTGCTGGGTTTTAGAAGGAAAATAGAATGCTTACTTTGAGATTTGGAACAGTTCTAAGGGAAAAAGTGAAGAGCAGACTTTGTGGAGGCGGGAATAGTTTAAACCTGATTAAGCGCAAAAACGCGCAAAAGAGGGTTTTAAGACAGGGATCATTTATTGCACTGTTCTAACTTGTTGCTACGTGTCTATCTCTGCTATCTTTAGACAAAACAAAAAAAAACAAAAAAATCTTGCTTTTTGATTGTTTTGATTTTTTGGCACCACCTCCCAGACGATGGAGGACAAATCTTTCTAGTTGATGCATTGTTGTCCATGTGGGCAATGTGAGTCTTTAGCTGCAATGTGGATTCAGTCAGTCACCGTTAGTATTTAGGGAAATGCACTATTTCATACAATATCTTCTTGGAGTTGTTTTATTACCTGTGTAACTAAATTGACCTCGTCCTGTGCAGGGATGTTCCTCATGCAATTTTGGCTAGCACAATGGACTATTTGTTTCTGCACCTTGGGGACAATCTTCCATGCTAGCAAATACTGATATAACATGCTACCTCACATTGAATTCAGGACCACACAAATGTGTACAAACTAATAAGCAGAATGTTTTTATATTGGAACTAACAGAATGTTTGGTCACTCTGCCCCACAGCCCTGAATTTAGTACAAATCCAAAGAAATGCCAACTATATGTACTCAGGATGTATTTTAAAATGGTCAGAATACTGAAACATACATGTATTTCATATATTATCCACACACAGGTGATACATACTACACTGTGGTTTGTGAGAATCAGGACCTCACCGTGATTCTTCAAACTTATCCATTTCTTATGTGTTCAGGCTTCTAGGTTTCCTCAAGTCATATGCTTCATGTTACAACATTTTACGTTTAGGCTTTATTCCAGTTAGACACTGAAACACAGACTGTTTCCTTTAAGGGTAGTAGATGGGCTATTATGCTCTTGCTGATTAAGGAACAAATTACTTAAAGGGCTCATGCCTTGTGCCTTGGTTGGGAAATTAATGGGCCTGTCTCTCTCCTGGAGGAGGAACAGATGGATCTACAGCATACCTCTCAACCTCTTAGTACAATAAATCTCGACAAAGCCTGACAAAATGGAACAAAGGCCCAAAATTAGGGACAAATTTAAAATACTGCTCTTATAAACTTAGAATGTTGCTAGAGTAACAGGGTTTGTATTAACATACATTGTTGAGGGATTTGATTTATGAAACTCAAGTGTATGTCATTATGTAATGACTTCAATCCTCAGATCATCCAACAGATTTGCCAAAAAACTGCCAATTTTAGGAAGAATAGACCAGAAATATTAGGCAAAAATCTGGACAGTCTGCAAAAATCTGGACAGTTGAGAGGTATAGGATGCTAAGAGGGAGGCTTTGTGGGTCTGTGGGAATAACAGCAGCAACAAAAGGAATCGTAAACTGCGTGCAGACTAACTGAGAATTCATACAATCAAGTGCAGTTCAGAATATGACATCCAAACTGAGAATTCATACAATCAAGTGCAATTCAGAATATGACATCCAAACTGAGAATTCATACAATCAAGTGCAGTTCAGAATATGACATCCAAACTGAGAATTCATACAATCAAGTGCAATTCAGAATATGACATCCAAACTGAGAATTCATACAATCAAGTGCAAATCAGAATATGACATCCAAACTGAGAATTCATACAATCAAGTGCAGTTCAGAATATGACATCCAAACTGAGAATTCATACAATCAAGTGCAATTCAGAATATGACATCCAAACTGAGAATTCATACAATCAAGTGCAATTCAGAATATAACATCCAAACTGAGAATTCATACAATCAAGTGCAATTCAGAATATGACATCCAATCTACAGTCTCCTTGTATTACAAAATGAAAAAATAATGGCATATCTTTTCCATGGTACAACTAAGTATAATAATCCAGGTGTATAGGTTTGCAAGTTTTATTTTTATTCCCTGATGGCTACTTGGGCTCAAACTCTGCCTGTCTGGAGTACATCCTACTATAATCTACTCTCTTTCAAAGGATTATTGCTTAAATAACCCGTTTATTTTATTTAATTTAATTTATTTTACCTATTTTTTTATCAGGTAAACTCACTAGGAACAAGCCTGTCTTCAGGGGTGACCTGGGAGTTGTGTTCAGGTAAGTGACTTCCCAGAGTCTGAGTGGGCAGATGCAGAGTGACAGTATCAAACCCAAGACTCAGATAAAGCACAATATCACATCATGCACTAAACTGTCAGTTTATTACCTAACCCAGGTAAACACATATAAATAAAATAAAACAAGTCCAATGATTTTGGTGAACAATGGGTTATTCAATAAAGCCTTCATGTAGTGACTTTCCATATAGGCATAGTGGCATGGAACTTACATGGAAGTAAGCACCTGTGTGATCCAGTAAACAGAGCAGAGGGGTCTGCATAAGTGGAAATCACTTAATAAGCAGGTGAACTGCATGCAAATGAGGGTGCTGCAGTGATCCAGCAAGCAGATAGGCAGTTTTGCAGACCCCGTGTTGGTGTCCAAAAGTGTACAGGGAAAATTTTGGTATACAAGAAAGTAAAAATGGAACAGGAGCTGTAAAAGCCCATTTAGAAGGTCAGAAGTTGCATAGTAGGCACAGGTGCGTGTAAAACTATGCCATGTGTGTCCATAAAATAATGCAAAATAATGTAATAATTTATTTTTTGTAATACCCATATTACGTTTGCATGGCTCATGCAGTAAGCAAATGTGTCTTTATGCAAAAAAAAAAATATTAAAAAGTTTAAAAACTAAAAATAAAAAATATGTGAGAATAATACATTATAAGGCCCTGCATGGAGTATGTACAATGGTAGATTTCAGTGGTTGCTAAGGAGGCAGGCCCTGGAATAGTGAAGTTTCCAGGTTGTGTGCAGGGATCTGTATGCAAATGAGCTGGGGTTACTGAATAGCAAAAATGGGCTACTGTGTCCACAGATAAAATCTATGTAGCCCCAGAACCATGTTGATGTCTACAGAAGAGCTAGCTAACATCATAATGGGGCATGTCGCTATGTGTTTAAGTGGTTTGGAGCTCAGCAGCACCAGTTTGTGCTGCATGCTACTCAGCTAAGCGGGGGGGGGGGGTGTCCAGTGCTGCTGCACTTTGTTTAGTTGCGGGGTGAGTGTTTTAGCTGGTTTGAGCTATGCTGAGCATGCTCATGCATGGGGGTATGTCCAGACTGCTGAGCAGTGTTTATACCAGCGTTTGCACACTGCACCACAGTGCTTAGCAGGAAGGCAGTTAAAAAAAAAAAATGGAAATTGTCTGTGAAAGCCAATCAAATATAAATTACTGATAACCCCTGTTCCACTTACACTGGACCATTCAAATCCCACAATGATGTACCTGGCAGGTAAAATGCATCATAGTTAGCCAATCACACAGGCTGCATCTGCAGCAGACCACTGTAAATTATGCATACACCCTACAATCTGATTTTCCCACATACTCTCCACCATTGGAGTACAGACTTGGGAATTTTAACTGACAGAATGCTAGGGACTGCTGCTGCTCTGCTACATCTGTATGTGCTAGATGCTGAGGGCAGTGCTGATGCTGCTGCTGACAATAGGCCTACACTGAGAAGGAGAAGAGTGTTCAAGCCCAGGGCAACCTTCCAGGAGCTACATGAACTGGAGATTGTAGAATGCCTGGGGCTGCTGCAGGCCTGCTACATCTGTATGTGCTAGAGGCTGAGGTCAGTGCTGATGCTGCTGACAATAGGCCTAGGCTGAGAAGGAGAAGAATGTTCAGGCCCAGGGTAACCTACTAAGATCTACATACGCTAGAGATTGTAGAGCACTACATGGTGGACAGGGACATACTACAAGAACTCACCAAGCTCTGCTGCCCTCAACTCAGACCCAGAGCCAACAAAGGGGACCATCCCAGTGGAAACAAAGGTATGTGTAGTCCTTAAAATTCTAGCTACAGGTACTTTTCAAAGACCAGCTGGGGACATGATGGAGTCTCACAGGCATCTGCATCCAGGGTACTCCACCAGCTCCTGCCTCCCATGCAAACACATACCAGTGTACACATTTATTCACCCCACACCCCTGACAAGAGGGACAGCAGTATGCATCTCTTCTACCATGTAGCTCACTACCCCGAGGTAATGGCTGCCATATACTGCACTCATGCACATATTAAATCACCACAGAGTCTATGTCAACCACAAGAGGTATCACTCCATCAGCTGCCAGGTCATGTGCAGTGCCCACTATATTATCATGAATGTGGGTGCTGACAGCCCTAGCAGTTATCATGACTTCCATAGCTGGCACCCATCACAGCTGTATCAGATGTTTGCCAGGGGGGGATATCCCATACGGCCATCTACTGAGGGATGCTGGCTATGCATTGGAACTGTGGATGATGACACCCATCAGAAATGCAGACACACCTACCAAAGAATGCCATGAGGCACACACACAAACTAGGAACATCATAGAGCATGTGTTTGGGCTGCTGAAGCCATAGTTCTGTTGCCTCAATACATCTGGTAGAGCCCTGCAGTTCTCTCCAGCCACATGTGCACAGATGTTCACAGTATATGCCATGCTGCCCAATATGATCCTGCAGAAACAGCTGCAGAAGGATCATCACAGGGAAGGGACACACAGCCCCCCACCAGTACCAAGGTCCCCAGAGCCACACCCACAGGGGGACTCAGAGGGGCAACCCCCTGTGGTGTCCTTGTAGGCAGATATGGACATGCCCAATATGACCTGACCTTGGTAAAGAGGCAACCAATAGCACACGCACTGACAGCCTATTCCAACTCACATACATAGTAAAAAGGATGCCAGCCACACCACACAACCTGTACCTTATCATGTATTGGTTGTGTACTGCCTGCATCAGAGTCAGCTCTGAAGCACTGTTATCTCAACTCCTGAATCCACAAGGTAAGTCACTCTCCTTTACAACACATGTATGGGGTACTACACTATGGTAGCACATGTATAGACCTGCTGTATGTATGCAAGGAAATAGAGTAGACTACTAGGCTACTTGCAGAGAAAAGCTATGTGGGACAACAGGTACTCTGTCCAATACTGGCTGCCCCATAATATGCATTAGGCCACAAGGCAGCAAAAACCCCTGCAGTATGCAAGGGAAATGCCAAACAGCGGGGTCACTGGACAGGTGCATGACTGTCAGTGCTAGAGTCCCCTACCCCCAACACATCAGTGTTCCCATACAACTGCAGTAACTGTATGTTTGCAAAGGTATAGCAGAAGACCACACAATCCCAGGGCTGTCCCAAACAACCTGGCTACGTGTTCTATATCCACAATATGCAGGGTTTAAAGTGCATGTCTGTCTGCTGTTGATAGTGTGAGGATAACCTCACTTTTTGGTGGCTGGTGTGGCTCAGGGGGCTAAGTACATTAGCATGGTTGATGAGGTTCATGATTTGAAACTGGCTGCACCTACAGCTTTTGCATATGAGGTACTCCTATGGTATGAGTCTCACAGACTGTCAATATGTCACAATCTGTTACTGCAAGAAAGCTGGACAAAGCCAAAGACAATGGAAAGACAGAGGGCCAAACCAACAGACATTATACATGCACTGAGTAACCTAGAAGGTGACTAGTATAACAGCAGATTGTAACAAGTCAGAGTAGCAACAGGATGTCAAGGCCATCACTTAACTGTGTCAGTACTTACAACAATTCAGTGGGCACCATGTAGTAGCATATTACCAGAAAAACACAACTGTCTGAGGAGCAGAGCAGACATATGGGATGGAAGGCAGGACATCCTGCAAAACATAAACAGTCAGAGGTGTGAAGACTGTAACTATGTGTGTGGAGTTACATCATGTACCCCAGTCACAGCATACCTACAACCACTTAGAGCAGGAAATCTGGACAAAGCCATGAACAGGAGTGGGACAAAGGCCCAAATATAAGGAGAAGGATTAACTAGTGGCCAGACAAATGTAGAAAGTGCAGAGAATAACAGGTTGTGCAGTAGCATGAGTTTCCTGGTATGTAAGGAGTCAGTAACTGAAATGTTTGTCATCATGTCCTAACATCAAAGGTCATGGTGTTTCCATATTCATAAAGGATGCGTACACCACCAGACTGGTAGCCCAACAAAATGCATCAGACATACTTCAGGTGCAGCTAACATTGGGTAAGACAGCGATTCAGGTCGTAGCCTGCTATAGGTGTCCAGCTAAGTCCCAAGACTCACACTCCATGTTCCTAAGCACTCTGGAGAATATTAGGGTCCAACCTAACACCTTCTTACTAGGTGACTTCAACTACCCCTCCATTAACTGGGTAAATTGCTCATTTACCAATACACTTGTCCAACATTTCCTGGAGTTCATTAATTCCAATGCCCTGGACCAGCTTGTTTTTACCCCCACTAGAGGTAGCAACATCCTTGACCTGGTCATTACTAACATGGGTGACCATTGCTCTACACCAATAGTCAGCTCCTCCCTGGTTAGATCCGACCACAAACTAATCACCTTGGAAATCCACATCCCTCCCACTCCCACAGCAAAGGTGATCACCATGAAAAACTTCTCCAAAGCTAACTTTGGGATCCTAAAAACAGAGGTGGCTAACTTCACGGCACCCATGCAAATGGAGAATAGTTGCGTGACTGTAGAATCATACACCAATAACCTGTACAAACATGTACACAAATGCATGGATCTCACCATACCCAATAAAACCAAAACACTCTCCTTCAAAAAAGGAAGCCAATCTGGTGGTTCTCTGCTATAAACAAACTCTACAACAGAAGGAGGGAATTGATGCAGAATAAGGTGAAGTCCCAAGACTGGAAAAACTCCCTTATCTACCTCAACAAAAGTTGAGATCCCTCATCAAATCCTCTAAAGCTAGGTATGAAAACAGAATTGCAATAGATAGTAAAGACAACCACAAGGCCTTATATAGCTATGTAAAGAATCTCCATGGCAATACTCAGATTTGCTCTGAGCTACTGCACAATGGTACCTCTTATACTGAGCCAACAGATATTGCCAGTATATTGGCCAACAGATTCAGTTCCAAAATTACCCCCCCACCACCACCCCCAAAGGGCCAATCACAATACCAGTAGTTTGCCAGGCACCCAGTATTACTGCTGCACAGGTTAAAATAGCACTGTCCAAGGCCAAGAATACAGCTTCTATGGAACCTGACAATATCCCTGGTTGTGATCTACATGAATACAGAGTGAACTGGCACCTGACCTGTGTACCCTGTTCAGTCACAGCCTCACCTCAGGGTTTGTCCCTGCCAAATGGTGCACTGCTACAGTCATCCCTCTCCACAAAGGAGGAGTGACTACAGACCCTGGGAACTATCATCCCATTAACCTGATGGGTATGATATGCAAAGCTATGGAACACATCACCATGGACCTAATAAACTAAGATATAGGGAACCTCCAAACTCTGGATCCCACACAGTTTGGTTTTGTGAAGGGTAGATCATACCTGCTCAACTTGGTCATCTTCTTTGAGTCAGTCACCAGAGCTGTGGATGAAGGCAAGGTGGTTCATACAGCCTACCTTGATCTGGCCAAGGCTTTTGATACCATTCCCCACTCAGGAATCATAGAAAAACTCACTAAGCTTGGCATCAACCCCTATATCACTAGGTGGGTTGCAAACTGGCTCAGAGATAGAACCCACAGTGTGAAAGTAGCTGACTCCAAGTCAGACTACCTATTAGTCACGAGTGGAGCACCACAGGGTTCGGTCCTGGGTCCTCTCCTATTTGGTATCTACTTCTCTGAAGTCCAGGCCAACATGAAGGGACTCTGGCTGACAAAGATCGCAGACCATTGCAAGTTGGGAGCTATTATTAACTCCCCAAGTGATGTTGACATCCTACAGTATGGACTCACTGTGACCAATGACTGGTGTCAGAACCATGGCCTTAAGCTCAATGCCAAAAAAATGTGTTGTCATCCCCTTTGGGAAAAACCCGTTTCCCATAAATTACCACATAGATGGTAGTCCACTGAATACAGAAGATGTTATAACAGATCTGGGAACACAGGTTGACAGCGACCTCTCTTTTGATCACCACATTGCCACTGTGGTCAGAAAGTCATTTTATGTGGCACATCTCATTACTAAGGGTTTTGCATTCAGGAAGAAAGAGGTCATTATCTCCCTCTACTCTTCCCTCATTAGGTCAGTCATCGAGTACAGTGCCCCATATGGCATATACCTCACTAGACACCTGCAACAACTGGAGAGGCTGCAAAAGTACCTCACAAAGAGGATCCTAGGCCTTAAACACTTGTCCTATATGGAGAGACTC